>NC_044204.1:3391720-3618409 GCF_900880675.1 Sparus aurata | reverse complement strand
TTTGCCTGCCATGACGGCGACGCACAGGAGCGCAGCAGCTAACGTGAGTAGTTCAAAAACCTTCTTTTTCATAAACTCTGTGTATACAAACAATGTTCTCAATGCTCTTGTTCATGAGTAGAGACCCTAGTGATGCTACGAGCAAAGTTTCATGTTGTGTCGAGCCTTCTTACTGTTCTAAAAATAGCGATTTTGATGCTAGCATGTCTTGCCCCATGCACTCGCGTTCAAAATTAACGTGCCCAAAACCGAAACTACGGTAAATCTTAAAAGTGCCTCTTTAGTCGTAATTATGCTTTCCCATGAAGGTTTGACTCATATTCAATCCCAAATAAAGCCTCGGTTGCTTTTTGGCGAGAGTTTCGCTTTAAGTGCAATTTTGGAGTACTTATATTTTCACTCCACCATATTTAGGGGTAAATATTGTGCTTCTTATTGCTCTACATTTATTTGATGACATTAGTTACTTGTTACTTTGCAGATTATCAAAGTAGTACATTTTTGAATTAATTTATTTTATCAACAATTTGGTAAAAATCACAGATTCTGATGAACCAAACTGTATTATAAAAAAGTAACTGAAGCTCAGACAGATACAGTGAAGTAGAAAGTAGCTTCAAACAGAGTACGAGTACATACAAACTCGTACTAAATCACAGCACTTCAGTAAATGTACTCAGTTACTCTCCAGCGCCGTCCAGCTCCTCACTGCAGACTACATCTGCTCCTGCTGCAGCTCCGTCGAGTCTTGCTTCATGTTCGTCAGCGATCCTCTGTGTCCTTGTTAATTGTATTACAACAATAAATCCTGTCGCCTTGGCAATAACGTGGCCACGCCGCGCCACCGTGCCAACAAAGAAACGAGCGAATGAATCGAAAGCTGAAATAACGAGAAGTTATCAGATCGCGTTTCCCTCAATCACAGGGAAAATTCCACCAGATATCTCTGGAATGAGTGTCTTCTGCTGCCCTCATCCAAAAACTCAGCCAGACTGTTACTGTTAGCAGCACGCCAGCACACACACACACACACCCACACACGCACACACACACCCACACACACACACACGCATGCACACACACACTCTCTCACACACACACACACACACAAACACACCTACATGTACACTCGCATTAACAGACACACAAATGAAAAAACAAGACAAAGATACAGAGCTTCCAAATAATTAGTGAGCCCAGAAGTCTGCAGCACTGTAGAGCCAGCAGTGTGTTAGTGTGTGTGTGTTATGTATTAGTGTGTGTGTGTGTGTGTGTGTGTGTGTGTGTGTGTTTGTTGTGTGCCCAGGTCTGGACAGTACTCCTTAATGAGGGGACAGAGGACAGACTGGTTTATAGAGAAAACCTTCCAAATCCCATCACTGCACTGGTTACTCTGTGTGTGTGTGTGTGTGTGTGTGTGTTATTGTGTGTTTCTTTGTCTTTGTGAGTCTATAAAAGTCTCTATGTTGTGTGCGTGTGATGTGTGTGTGTGTGTGTGTGTGTGTCGCTCTGTCCTCAGTAAACAGCGACTTCTCATTAAAGCTTTCCGCTCGGCTGCTAGCGAGCACCGAGTCCTGGAACCTGGATAATCCACTCCCTAACAACACACACACACACACACACACACACACACACACACACACACACACACATGCACACACACAGAAGAAAAAAAACACAATAAAGCTCTTTCCAGCCTGCTGACTTGCAGCTCTTGTATCAACTCAACGGTCACCTGGAGAGCAAAAAGAAAAAATGAAGATGGAAGAAGACGCAGGGAGAAAGAGCGATAAGAGGGGGAGGGATGAAGGACAGGATGAGGAGGACGAGTAGAGGTGGCAGGCCAGGGGGAAAGGGTGGTGTAATCAGAAGATATGTGGCGTTTCAGGTTGAGAGGTAAAAGGAGAGAAGGGAGGTGAGGTGGAGGAGGAGGTGATTAAGATAAAGAGAACGAGATGAAGACGATTAAAAGAGGATGACTTGAGGAGGAGAAAAAGAAAGAGGTCTCATTTATTATCTCCATCCTCCTCCTCTTCTTCCTCCACGTCATCTCCTTAAATCTTGAGTTTACACCAGGAAGAGAAGGAGTAAGTAGGAGAAAATGGTGGCACAAAAAAGGAGGATGAGGAGTAGAAAGTAAGAAGGAGGAGGAGGAGGAGGAGGAGGGGAGGATGGAATGGTTAAAGACTGAGTGGTGTAAACAGAGGGAGCACAAGGAGGAGGCGAAGGAGGTCAAATGAAACAGAGTGGTGTAAACAGCAGATTTGCAGCGAGAGGAGAGGAGGATAAAAAAGAGGAGGGAGGTCAGGAGGAGCAAACGGAAAGAAAGAGTGGTGTAAACAGTGTAAAATCTGTGAGGGTGAGGAGAAGATGAGGAAGAGGAAGAGCAGAGTGGGAGCAGATGATCAGTGGAGAAGGAGTAGAGGACATAAAGAGGCAGAAAAGGAGGTGAAGAAGACACGAAGGAAGGGATGAGATAACAAAGAGGAGAAGGAGTAAAGGGGCGTTCAGACCAAACGCGGCAGACGCGAATACAATCGCTTCAGACGCTTAATTCGCGCCGCGCCAGACGCTCCATTCGCGCTGCGTGATCATTTTGGACTATTCGCGTCATTCGCGCTTGCCCGCTTGCCCGCTCATTTTTGAACCGGTATTTCTCAACCCGCTGTCTTTCCACGTCTATTATGGCTGATATCACCACCGTCGCTGCACTGTACCTGCTGTACAAGTCCCAGAAACGCCGGAAAACCACCCGCCGTCGTGTCTGGATTCATGAAGTCCTCCGGAGACACACGGAGCTGGGGGAATTTCACTGTCTCCTCCAGGAGCTCCGACTGGATGACGACCGGTTCCAGCGGTACCTGAGGCTGACCGGAGCCCAGTTCGAGGACCTGTTAGCTCGGGTTGGTGCCAGGATCACTAACTACAGGCGCTCCATCTCAGCTGCAGAGCGCCTGTCCATCTGTCTGAGGTGAGTTGCGGTGTCGTACAGCACCGGGTGCCCACACACAGCTACAACTAGCTTCTCCTCCATCGTTGCTCTGAGCAACCGTAAACAACCTGGTACGTGAGGGAAGTGATGTCGTCGGCTTGAACTCGTCGCTGATTGGATGTCGCGGCGCGATGCCGCCTGAAAGTTGGATATTTTCAACTTTATTCGCGTCGCTCCAGACGCTTCAGACGCTTCATTCGCGCCGCACCAGACGCTCCATTCGCGCCGCCGTCGCCTGAATCGCGTGTCATCGCGCCATTTACATTGATTTTCAATGTAGAGTTGCCGCTCCATTCGCGTCTATCGCGTTTGGTCTGAATGCCCCATAAGAGAGGAGAGGATGAGAAGCATGAGGAATATAGAGGAGGAGAGGAAGAAGTGTAAAGGAAAAGAAGAAAGTAAAGACGCTGAGTTTAGAAAGAGGAGGCGATGGAGTGACTGTCAAGGACCATAAAGAAGATGAGGAGCAGGAGATGAAAAGGAGGAGCAGTGGAGAGAAAAAGAAAAACAGTAGAAAGAATGAAGTGGTAGGGGGAGGAGGAGGACATTTTAATTTTAAAATGTGTGGTAAGGAGCAGGGGAAGAGAGCTGAGGAGAAGGGAGTGGAGGAAGAGAAGATAAAGGAAGCGACAGCGATCCGTGGAGGAGCAGAGGAGATGAAGCTGAAGGGGAATAAACCTTGGAGGCAGAGGAGAAGGAGAAGTGAGGAGGAGGAGCAGAGTCAAGAGAGGAGGCAGAGGAGGAGCAGAGAAAGAGGTGTAACACAATGACGATCAAGATGAGGAGGAGCAGGGGGAGCAGGAGGAGCAGGGGGAGCAGGAGGAGCAGGAGGAGCAGGGGAGCAGGAGGAGCAGGGGGAGCAGGAGGAGCAGGAGGAGCAGGGGAAGCAGGAGGAGCAGGGGGAGCAGGAGGAGCAGGAGGAGCAGGGGAAGCAGGAGGAGCAGGGGAGCAGGGAAGCAGGGGAGCAGGGAGGAGCAGGAGGAGCAGGGGGAGCAGGAGGAGCAGGAGGAGCAGGGGAAGGCAGGAGGAGCAGGGGAAGCAGGGGGAGCAGGAGGAGCAGGGGGAGCAGGAGGAGCAGGAGGAGCAGGGAAGCAGAGGAGGAGCAGGGGAAGCAGGAGGAGCAGGGAAGGCAGGAGGAGCAGGGGAAGCAGGAGGAGCAGGGGGAGCAGGAGGAGCAGGGGAGCAGGAGGAAGCAGGAGGAGCAGGGGAAGCAGGAGGAGCAGGGGAGCAGGAGGGAGCAGGGAAGGCAGGAGGGAGCAGGAGGAGCAGGGGAAGCAGGGGAGCAGGGGAAGCAGGGAGGAGCAGGGGAAGCAGGAGGAGCAGGAAGGCAGGAGGAGCAGGGGAAGCAGGGAAGCAGGAGGAGCAGGAGGAGCAGGGAAGGCAGGAGGAGCAGGGAAGGAGGAGCAGGAGGAGCAGGGGAAGCAGGGGGGCAGGAGGAGCAGGAGGAGGAGCAGGGAGCAGGGGGAGCAGGGGGAGGAGCAGGAGGAGCAGGGGAGCAGGGGGAGTGGGTGTATTTGTCTGGTTAATCCGCTCCCATTAGCGGCTCCTCTGTGTGCTGTAAGGATTAGCCTGTTGTCTGAGCTCCAGCAGGTCGGGGAGCAGGGGGCTGCGGCCGCTCTGACAACCCAGGCAGGAGCCTCCGACGGTGGGCACGGTGACCCACCATGCCCCCCCCTCCGGTCCTGGAGCTGAGCGGGATTCAGCATTAGTTTGTTTGTTTAGCGCCTGGTTCTGACTAGCCAATGAGCTGATGGACTGGAGAGCGTTTCCCTGGGTAACGGTTTAGAGGCCCTCCCCACAATTAACCTCTTGGCATGGCGTACACACACACACACACACGTACGCAGAAAAACACTCACACACATATGTTGTGGAGATAACTCGCGCATTGATATGCAAGATACAAAGTCACACAGCCCATACACAGATCGGGTCAGGTTGAGGCTGCTGCTCATAATTCATTGCACACCCACACACACACACACACACACACACACAAACATGCGCGTGCACACACACACACACAAATACACACACAGTGAAACACACAGCCAGCTTAGCGGAGGATGCTGTATTTACAATTCGGGTCACACAGGCAGAGATAAAAACACACCGAGGCGAACACGGGTCAGTGCTGCTGCTGGTGTTTCTAATGCAGAGCACACACACAATCTTACATACACACTCATATACACACATTCACACACACTCAAATCCCAACACTTCTACACACACAGTTTGAGGGCAAAGCATCACTTATGATGTTTGTGATGCTGAACACAGGCTTGGTTTAACACTGAACACACACACACACACACACACACACACACACACACACAAACACACACACACAGGACTCTCAGCTGGCTGCAGATAACGCATGTAGGCACAAACAAAAAAAGTAACAGAAGAACTTCCTGTGGCGAGCAGGAAATCAGGATTTTCTGACTGATTTGTCCGTCAGTGTGTGTTTTATGTTCGGCGTGTAGAGCACGGCCGGGGCTTCTGGGTATATTTAACGTCCAATAACCTGAAGCGTTTTGGTTGGTGGAGCTTGTTCGGGGGGTGGTGGTGACTGAGCCTGCGAGGCAGAGCTGAGGGAGTGAAAGTCTGTGAAGGACTGCAAACGGCACGCAGACGGGCCTGCTTTCACTTCACATCATATCACTGCAGTGTGTGAGTGTGTGTGAGTGTGTTTGGTTTAGGGACATGTGCATGTGTGTACGTGCATGCGAATCTGAGTTTGCGTGTTTTTGTGTGGAGGATTTGGGGATGTGAGTGTGAGGCTGCTGTATGAGTGATTCTGTGTGTGTGTGTGTGTTTGTGTGTGTGTGCTCGTGTGCATGTGTGTGTGTCAGAGAAGGGAGTTGCTGTCCAGGGGGGAGATCTTCTTCTGCTCCAGTTATAGCGGTCAGAAACCAGCACGGTCCTCCCCGGTCGTCCACTTCCTATCCATTTCCTGTTGACCTCTGACCCCTGCTGGCTGACTTGAGGTCCTGAGGGTTTGGATGGCGTGTGTGTACACGAGAGAGAGAGAGGAGTGTGTGTGTGTGTGTGTGTGTGTGTGTGTGAGGAGTGTGTGTACGAGGGTGCTCCCCTTCTAGACCTCAGAGGCAGAAACCAGAAATAAATGATCCGAAAATGGAGGGTGACTAAAATATCTTCCTCTTTTTGTTGACTGATAGTTAGAGAAAATAACAAAGACTATAAATACAGACCATTTAGACATATACATAAATATAACATATGCATTAATGAGAGTGTGCCTTAAATAATGCACAGGGAAAACACACAACATATAGAAAAAATATCTTTATAGCTGCCCCAAATGCTCTTAAATGTAGATGAATCCCAAGCAAACTCACAATTTCGTTTGTTTGATTATAACTGAACCATTTTCAAAAATGAAAATATAAATCTGTGATGTTTCTTCAATGGCTGGGAGCCACAGACAGGAAGTCAGACAGTGTTGAGAGGCGGACTAAAACATCGTTATTTGAGGCAGAGAGTTAATTAGATTTAAAAGTCCAGACTGATGAGTGTCAGCAAATGAAAGGAAGTGTAAAAGACGTGCTCATCTGAGCGGCTGAAGTGAATGTTGTGTTTCCGTTCTTCACCAGTGGAGCTTTAGAAGTTCCTCCTGGAGCAGGTCAACCAAATGCAACCAGAAGTCAGATATTTATGTGTGGACCAACGCCTGGGCTTCATTTTGCGCAGTTCGGCTCAGATGAGGATGACTCACCTCCTGCTCTGCAGGGTTTGCATACATTATTATTCTTTTCTCCAGAATTGGTGCTTATCCCACTCTTTTGGATTTCTCACTCAATTTGCAAAAAAAAACAACAAAGACAGATTCTTGTGGATGGATGATGGCGCACAGAAATCAATATTTCACACCAGGATTACAACCTGTGGCCCTTTTGCTACATGTCCTTCTATGTCTCTATTCCCCTTCCTTCCATATCAAAATAAAGACTAATAGCTCATGTGTTGTTTGCTCATGGACACATTTTGTGAAACAAAGTGTGATGTCCACTTGCAGTAAAGAGGGAGAGCGAGGGAGAGAGAAAGAAAGACAGAGAGAGAGAGAGAGAAAGAGAGAGAGAGAGAGAGAGAGAGAGAGAGAGAGAGAATTATGTACAAAAGCGAAGTCCTGTCTTTCACCATGATGCCAGATGTTAGTTAATAGTCTGTGGTTTATCAGTTTGGAGACTGGAGTCAGAGCTGCATTAAATACGACTTCCTCCTCCACACAAACAAAGAACTTCATATATAGCATACACTGAATTTATAAGAAGGCCCAAATAATTAAGAATCTGTCAGAGACATCGTTTCACAAAGTTTATAAAGTGTCTCCAAACTCAACAACTAACTAAACTGAGCTGTTTTCTAAAGGAGTCCGGGGACTTTCTCTCCTTCTTTGTCGCCCGTCTGTTGTCGACTTTATAGCTGTTGCACCTGCTTTGACCTGCAGTGTTGCTGCCTGCTGTAGTGTAAAACATTCTCATATCGTTGTTAGTGAGTATTGCATAAAAATATTCTGACATTTCCATTAATACAGCAAACCTGATTAAAGCGCACCATTTACTTCCAGCTTCCCTGCACGAGTTTGTGTTTTTGTAGGATTTTTGGCTCATCTGGTCTAAAATATGTGCATAATTTGGTGGAAAGTAATGATGTGTGGGATGTTGGTCTATGTTACATAGCTTTTATTAGTTGATTCATCCATCAGACATTTTGAATCTTTTTTTTTTTTTTTTTCTTTTTTTTTTTTTTTATGAAAATGCCAAACATCGGCCGGTTCCAGCCTCTTTAATGTGAGGATTTGACTGTTTCATGTCATTTTAAATTGAATGTTTTGGATAAAAGTCAAAACAAACTGTTTGAATATGTCAAATCAGATGTGATATTCAATATTCTTGACATTTTAAAACACAAAACAAGGAAAGTGTCCAGCAGATTATTGGTTTTTGTTTTCAGACACAACATGCTGAGATTACGTGAGTAAATGATCAAAGACAAGGTTTAGAAATCTGACTGTTTTAAGTTGACTCTACATGTTTCTGGACATTAAAATTAAGTCCCCAAACACGTACTACTCGGTAAAATACACGCAGTATTAATACACAGTGTAACGCGTCCCAGCAGTCTTTAATATTCCCAGTTGCTCTGTTCTTAATTTTCTTCTTCTTTTGTGTACCCACTTCCTTTCTGCCACTGCGACCTCCTAATTTCCCCGCAGGGATCACAAAGTTTCATCTTCTCTTATTAAACTTAATTTGCACAGTGTGTGTGTCAGTGTGTGGGTGTGTGTATGTATGTGTGTGTTTTGTGTCTGCTCAAAGACAGGGAGACGCAGCCATGCGGTAAATTGTCCTTGTCGTCCGCGTGTCACCAGCAGAGTCGGTAACCTTAACGAGGACTGTGTGTCCGCTCGCTCCCATCGCTCGGCTGCGGGGTCTCTGAGGGCCGCTGCACGGCGTCCTCATCTCACAGCCGGAACCGCTGGGACGCTTCCCTCGGCACGGTGGGGAGGACGCCGCTGACGCCCGGGCCGGTGTCGCTGCTAATTAGGGAAGCCCGTTTGCTACCTGCGAGCGCTGCTGCTCAACACCAATTACAAGCTGTTCAGAGTGAAGATAAGCTGCTCAGTTTCTCAGTGAGCCTCACTTGGACAGCTAAGGGTCCAATGCCTTGCTCAAGGGCACCTTGTTTTTTGGTGAAAGGAAATGAAAATGAATTAGAAACAGGCAGCACTGCGCATTTACCAACTCGAGATCCTTGCTCATTTGGGGTCAAACTGGCATCTTCTCTAAACTCCTGGTGTTCGGTCCATGTTTCTCTCTTTAATGTGGATTCCTTCATCAGAAATGATTTCAATTTATTTCAGTGTCTTGTCCCTTGTGCAAAGGGTCATAGTGAACTTGAAAGGCATGTTATGCTAAAAAATTTAAATCACTAATATGAGATTAAATGGCTTTTGTGGAAACCGCAGCGGAAATTCAAAACCTAAAGCTGCCTGTGTTGAGCTTTGATTAACCCGCAAAACCTTTAGGTGACAGATCAGAAAATGTTCAAATGAATTACTTTTGAAGCCCAGTGTTGTGCTGGATGTAAAATGGCAGCGTGGTTTGGCCTTCACGCTGCACTGTGTGTGTGCAGCTCTATAATAGAGCAGTATGTGGGTTACTGGGGTCATACGGGCTGTAAAAGAAGTACTTTTCTTGGTTGGCAGCTTGCGATAGCAGGAGGAGGCACGCCAGGACTTTGCTAAGCTCTGTGCTTGTTTTGTGATGTCTTTTATCTTGTACTGGAGACGTTCATTCATTCTCAGGGTGGACGGAAAAATCATATCTCTTTAGGTCTGATTCTGCAGAAACTTTCAGGGTGACACAGCTTGTTAACAGACCTGCAAACCTTGGAAAAATATTTTTGAGGAAAAAAATTGTGTAACAGACGACTCAGACATTACCAGGGAGCAGTGAGTTCTTGGTTATTAATATGCAAATATTACCCTGTCTGTGTATAGTGTATAGTCATGCCATACTTTGATAGAAAGCTTAAATTCTCATGATTCGGTTCATGTAAACCATTAATTAATTAAATAATTAAATATACACACAAACAAGCTGATAAACAAGCGTGTACACAGTTTTGGCAGCTCACTGATGAGGCGTCTGGGTGTTTCTGTAGTGCATCAAACTCCAACAGAATCTGTCGCCTTTAATCCCAGATATCTGCAGATCCATTTCAGTGACATGACTAGTCCAAAACACAGCATTCCTGCATGAATTTTGCTGAAATGGCAACACACTGAACTGGTGAATGTGTTTCCAGGCTTTTATCTGTCATAAAACACTATTTGACAAGAAAACACCATCAAACTACGATAGAGAGTTACCTAAGATTTGTACAGCATACAGCAAATGACTCTACATTACAGAAAAATATCTTTAAAAATACCCACAATGCACTATATACATTTTGGTGTTTGATTGGACATTTTGTTGTAATCAACTGGAGAAAATGATGCAGCATCAACATCACATGGAGAGTGATGCGGTTAAGTGAATCATCCTCTTTAGCAAATTTTGGACTTGTTCCTGAACTTCTGTGTTTCTTATTTCATCATAGGATATTGATATTTTTATGTTTTCATCAGGTCTAGCAGTGAAATAAAAAAAATGAATACAAATTGAAAATGAATGAAAATTGGAGAACGTGAGCGTACTTTACTTGTCATTCCCTTTCCCTGCCTGCCTTCTAGCCTGGATTTCAGGATGGCAACTGAAATAAGTCATGTGGCTTTACTGTGACATCCTGAAGAATCTGCTTGGCCACATGATGATGTTATATTTGGTTGGTAGCAGGTTGAACAGGTCGGGAGTGTAGACAGAAGCTGCGACTATACAGTCAAACTACACCAGTCCTTTTCTTCTTGTTGGACACAGTTTTCTTCTTAAAATGGAAAAATCAGATTTTAATAAGGAGGAAGAATGCTGAATATAAAGAGATGCTATCTGTTCTTCCGCTGGAGCGATTTTCATCCTTTTTTTTTTTATCACGATAAACAAGTGGAGCTCTCTTTGAACAAAGTGGTCACACTGCATATACAGAACTGTCATTAACATCCGTCTGAGATTCGATCACGTCGTCGCCCTCCATACATGCTCTGGCAGATGTTCTGCATATATTTACGCCTACATAACGACGAGTGTGCCCTTCTTCCCCAGAAAAGATATTTGCATGTAAATACCAGGTGAAAACGGGGTCAGCATGTTCTGTAAAATCACATATGTGTGTATAAGAAAACTAGACCGAGTGTTTGCTCAGTGTTTTACTGCAGCTCCACCTCTCTCGCCCTCTTATGTCACTCAACATCTGCACACACACACACACACACACACACACACACACACCGCTCTTCACAGTGATTTCAGTCCGATTTCGTTCCTCCAATCTCTCTCTCTCTCTCTCTGGCTCCTATCCCACCTTCCCTCACTCGCTCGCTCATAGTATCTCCTTTGTAAATGGATCCTCGGCCCTGGCCTGCATTTGCATTGGCGGGAGCCAATAAGGCGTTTTGCTGGGGGGACGCCTGAGAGAGAGGAGGAGAATCTCATTTCCATATATAACGAGGCCTTTTCTGCAGGCAGCCGGGGAAACTGAAAAACACAGGAAAATGGATTTATTTATGTATGGTTTTGTCAAAGATTTCCCCCAGCAGTTGAAGTCAATCCAGGAAGCCAATTATGCATTGGATTGCGAGTGTGAGTGAGAGAGAGAGATAGAGGGACGGAGAGAGAGAGAGAAAGATTTCTTTTAATTTTATTTTGTCTTTTCAGCTGGCTCTCCCCAGAAAAAGGGGAAGAAACGAGCATCTGATGAGGAGGAGGTTAGGGCGATATCATCATCATCATCATCGCTTTTTCTTTATGCCTTATTTTGCTGCTATCAAAGCGCCTCCCTTTCATCTGCTTCCTCCTTTTCTTGGGCTTGGCTCGAGGCCCGTTTCCCTGAAATGAGCTTTGGGGCGAAAACTAACCATCTCGCTCGCTTTCTCTGTAAATGTCAAGAAATTAAAACAGGAAACTTGCTAGAAAAACAGAGAGAGCGGAGTGGCGCGTGAGATGTGCAAGACAACGGCTCTAATTCGGCGTCGCCAAGAGTCATTGTTATCAAACAGGACTAAGAAGCAAAAGAGGAGAGTGAGAGTAGAAGTAAAAAGGCATTTTATATTCTCCAGGATTGTTTTTTTTTTTTTCCTTTTCTGCCTTTTTCTAATCTGCGATGCAAAAGAATTAAAGCATGGAGCCGAGCTGTTATCTCTTGCACGCAGCACAAGCAAGAGAGAGAGAATAGGCGAGAGCTGAATAATGAATCAAACGCACTCAAAGCCTTATACATTTCCTATACTTCACCTTAAATATTGAGAGGCCTACTTCTTCGTTCTTAGACTCCTTTCAGGCAAACAGAAAAGTGGAAACTTTCAAGAATCTGGTGCAGGAAGGACGGAGGAAGTCTCCATCCTCCGTTTCTTTCTCCCTGAGACTCTGACTGATGTTGTTTTGCAGTTTTACACGCCGCTCGCCTGCTGACATTTTGCATAATGTGGACCGAGCGACTGCAGACTGAGGATGATCTAAGCAGCTGGACGGCTCGTGATGAATGCTGGGAAGTCTCAGCGGGGGGAGAGCCGGCTGATGGATCGGTGGGTGAGACGGGTTGGAGACGTCAGGAGGAGTTTAAAAACTGTGAACTTAATCAAGTTTGCAGTATTTAGATGAGTGGTTCTGTACGCTTCATACTCGTTGGGGCATCTGTCTTTGTAGAGGGAGTGGGAACATGTGTTGAAGGTCGATTATAAGTTGTGTTTATGTGTGTGAAACGGGATGTATCAGGAGGGGAAGGGGGGAAACAGGGTCTCCATTGTAGTACAACACTGCAGGTGATTTTGCTTTGACTGCAGATAAAGGTGGAGAGGGAAGCTGAGCTCAGTAGGCAGCAGGCCTGATTTACATGTACAAGACAAATATACCTGTTTCCCAGCGAGGCAGTTTGAGGATCGGTTACGAGCCAGTGCCTATTCTTGAACAAGTTCTTTGTATGTCAGCAGCCAAGAAGAACTGGATCTCATCCAGGAAAACTGGTTAAAGAGCGGCACCAGCAACAAAGAAGTGCTGACGTCAGGGGCTGGGGGCGGAGTTTATCGTGACAAAGGACAAACTTAAACCACCATTTTTAAAAACCAGAGCGAGTGTAGTGTTTGAGTCTTACAAAGGCTCACATTAGCAGCTTACAGTGTTCAAAAAAATCTAAATGTAGTCTGTGATTACTTTTTTGTGGAGAACAATCAGCATCCAAAGCGAGTGAGCAGCACAAATACGTTGGACCAGTCGTGATTGGATACCTATTTCAGTTGATGTAATCGGCCATAGTTGCCCCTAGCGATGCGGGGACATCGGAGACGTAAACAGTTACCTGACGACGTTACTCTACAGTGGCACCGCAGCTCGTGGAACAGCAAACCGATTCTTTTTAGGTTTGCAGATTGACTCCGACTCAGAACCAGCACTTTGTTCACATTAGTGGAAAGATGGTACTACTTAGCAATAGTCCAAAGACTCCATGTTTATATGGTCGCAGCTCTTCTTCAAGAGGAAATATTTTCTCGTCTTCTGACATGTTTGAAGCGTATCAGTTATCCAGGTCACAGGTAGGGATGCAAAGTAAATGTACTCAAGTACTGTGGTGAAGCATAGTTTTGAGGTACATTTTCGGCTACTCTATACTTCCACTACACTACATTTTAAAAGCAGATGTTGTACTTTTGCGTATCTGTGTTTTTTGCGTCCAATCTGTCGTCACCACTCTACCGTCTCACGCAAAGTCCCGCCCACAGCACAATTGGATTGGTTACAGGTCAAAAGCGATGGAAATAAAAGAAATGGAAATACTAAAGTGAAGGACTTTGAGTGGTACTTAAGTAGAGTATTTGAGTACATTTTAGTTAGTTACATTCATGTATTTGACAACAAGATTAGTGTTTGTTTTACTGTGAATGTATATCAGTTATCATTCATAATCAGTATTGATATTGGCCCTTAGAAATAGCAATTGATCCAGTGCTGAAAATGTATTCTTCTAGCTGACACCCAGCAAAAATGTGTCATAGCTTCAGACAAATTTTGAAAATTAAAACAGCAGCTGCAGAGAAAGCTCACCTTTTTTTTGACCTGGCACCCACAGCTTTCCCTGCTGTTTGTCATGTTTTTCTTCATAAAATGAAAACTCTTGACGCCAAAATTGAGGTACCCCAATGACATCACTGTGACATCACCAGGGTTATTTTTCTGACTCTAGAAAGCTCCTCCACCATTTCCACAGGCTGAGTATATTCTTGATGTACACAGATGCTCTTAATGTGTTTCTTCATGCAGAAAT
Source organism: Sparus aurata (assembly GCF_900880675.1). Taxonomy (NCBI): domain Eukaryota; kingdom Metazoa; phylum Chordata; class Actinopteri; order Spariformes; family Sparidae; genus Sparus; species Sparus aurata. The sequence continues at coordinate 3,604,473 of NC_044204.1, read as the reverse complement.
AGATTTCACTGGGATGAACAGTGGCCCTGCCACATCAGATGCATCTTCTGGGTCGCAGCAGAGAAATCAGATGAAGTTGCGTGAGTGTGAACGTGACTCTGAGCCAGCGATGATCCTGCCGGAGTGTAAGGTTAATATGAATAAATCTGGCAGGTTGAGTACGAGCCTAAATGCCTCGTTCAGACAGATGTGTCTTTGCAGCGCACTCAGAGGCTCCGCAGGCGGTTTTCAGTGAAAAACTGTGAACTTAATGGTTGCTGCCTGGTTGAATAATGGTTGATAACGGTTGGAGGAGGTAAGAGCTGATGCAGTGGCACCTAAAGCTGCTGCTGGTTAACATATGGCTAGGTGCTAATGGAGCCCTCCAGACGCTCACGTCTGTATTGTTAAGTGCCAGCAGTGAACTTCCAGCAGCAGCGACGTGAGACTTCACAGCTTCCTGGAGAAGATAATCTGATGTTAATTACCACGGGGTGCCAATAAATCACTCACAATCATGACATAAACATGAAGGGGCCCTTCATGCATCATTATAACTTCACGGAGACGAGCGAGCGCGAGCCTTTCGCCGCTTTGCATAAAAGTCCCTTCATTATCCCGCCCCCATCATCTCCCTCACATGACAGCGAGGGTTTTTTTCTTTAACAGCCTCCATCATGTCTTTCTCCACATTTACTAACGTCACTGGTGTCAGACTACAAAGTGCCTCCTGACTCCACACACACAGCTCCATAAAGCAGCGATAATGTGGGCAGGAGGACGGAGGCTGGAGGTAATTATAGACTTCTCAGCTCTTCATTATAATCGATCACTTAATTGATGAATTCAGAAACATTTTATAAAGTGATTAATTTAATTTGCATCCAAATCATCCACCCATCTACTTTCTATATCCTCTTAATGCTTTTCAGGGTCGCAGGGTAATCCCTCTCCCAGCATGCATCTCTTATAGAGAGGAAACGACTGCTGTTAAAGATAGTAGTTAGTTCAAATCTGTTTAAACATTACATTTCTTAAGCTGCCCTCTTAAAGTCGAGGATCCAAAACATTAGTTGAGGAAGCCTCACTTTAGCTGGATAATTTGATTTCTTTAAACTACAATTTTATTGAGCACACATTTTGGATTATTGGTGATTTTTCTAACATCACAGATTATGCTAGATGCCAGTAATGAAACTCAATTGTGAGACTTTCAGACCAGCTTTTACAGTTTAAATTTGATGTGCAGCAGCTGCTCTTGCAGGTCCTCTGGACTGGAGTTTAAACGGGTGAAGGCTGTGAATGTTACAGTGTTTTTATAACCCTCTGTGTAAGTAACGAGCACACTTGAAGGATTGTCTTTGTAAATTTGTATGGATCGCTGTGTAAAGTCCATCTGCAGACGATACTGTGACGTGGCAGAAAGCTTCAAGGACAACTAGTAAGTTGATCTTGAGTTGGTTTTCTGCTAACTTCTGTTTCCAAGATCGAAAAAAAAGGTTTGACAGAACAATCCAAGCTCCAGTTCCACGTTATTCCCACATTTACGTAAAAAAAGCTCAGTACATGCATCATGCACACATGATTTTATCTACAGCATTTTTAGGACTTTTCATCAGTGCTCATTACAGAGGAGATGATGTAGAAACAAACGTTGGAAGGAAAACATTTACTTTAGCACTCTCTACGTTTGCAAAATCTGCACTCTCCCAGGAAACTATGAAATTGTGGGAAAATGCAAACGTTTCTCAAATGAGACGACCGTTTCTTTGGAGAATGCAAAAGTGTCTCTGAAGATGGCAAAAGATTTGTCGGAGAATTCAAAGGTTTCTCAGTAGAACGTAAAAGCTTTGTGAGAGAATGTACAATTTTGTTATGAGAACGCAAAAGCTTTACATAACAACACAAAGGGTTCTTAGGAGCAGGCAACATTTTTACAAGACAATGCAAAATTTTGGCGAGGGAACCCAAAATATTCCTCAGGATGATGCAAATGTTTTGCAAGAGAACGCAAAAGTATTCTTAATCCTCTGTACTTTATGATGCTAAGAGGCCGTTTGGCGTGAGCTTTTTCCTCATCCAGCAGGCACACTGCGGTTTCTGTAGAAATGTCAGAAACGGTTTCACCACGCACTCTTCAGCTTTTTTTTCCATGTGAAAACGTTTTTTAAAAATCTGATTCAACTTGGAAACTTTGGTTACAGTCCCACAAAGTGCAGGAAGTAAATTCAGAGCCAAAATATGCAAGATAAATCTTTAAGGGTTTTAATGTCAGGCTCTTGTGATCATTATTTCTCCTTTTATTTCTTCTTCTTCTTCCTCTTTTTTTGTGCGGTCGCAGTTTTTCTCTAATGGGGCTTGTGGTCAGGACTCTCTCCGAGGAGCGATTTGGATCTCCAGAGACTTTAAAGGTCAACTAAAAAGCAGAAAACGAAATAAAAATAATTCCCCTCTCTCCCTTTCTCCTTCCTGTAAATCTCCATATCTAACGAGCGTGGAGGTGACTCTAATGACCTGGCCACGGTGAGCGCCAGCTAATTAGAGTGACCGAGGAAGACGAGCGCTCTCTCTGTGTCTTCCATCTGAACATCTGGTTTGAATCTGTGTCCGCCTGCTGTAATGTTGACCGTGCTGACGGGTCTATTAGGAGCAGTGTGTGTGTGTGTGTGTGTGTGTGTTTGAGCCGATACAGGAAACGACACGGCAGCAGCAGGTACACAGGCGCTCCCAGAGCAGCCGTCCAAACCGATCAGACGGAACCTGAACTAACCGTGAACGCCGGCAGATTCGTGTTCAGGGACTCGATCAGCTGCTGCTGCCTCTGCTGATGAGAACCGCTGATTTCCAACATGGCTGCCAGAGGGCGAGATGTGTAGAGTCACTAAGGCACATGTTGTGTAGATAGTGTAGCAGGTTCTTTCTAAACGCAGTCTGTGTTCAATTCTGTCATGGAACATCTGGATCCTTGTAAGGTTTAAATCCTCCTTTAAAACCTTTAAAGTCAATTTGATGTAATTGTACATATGAAAAATGAACTTTCAGTGAGTTTAGTACACAATCTAGATTCATCAGATTATTTTTTGGTGAACGTGTTGTTAGCTTTCCGTAATAGAAACTATTTTCAAAAACAGCTTTTCTTCTCATAGCGATGATTCCTGACCTTTGTGTCTTTTTTGGCTCTGGCTCATTAGAATGATTCAGTGCCAAGTTGTGACACTTTCATTTCAGATTTAGACACACAATGCTGTGAAAATATCTCACAAGAAGCTGAAAAATACATCAAAAAAAATATTTATTCTGCTTGTTCTAAATGTTGTTTTGTTATGTTTCATAGTCCACAGAACATTTCTGGAGCTTCACAGTGAAACAGAGTTGCAGCATTCTGCTAAACAACTGAAGTAGCTGGAGACTTGATTTAAAACAGAGAAACAACCAAAGAAACATCAGATGTCTCCATACAGCTCGTCTGCTGTGATCACAGTCTGCAGGAGACTTTATATACACCCTTATTTTTTTAGGACAAACTTTTCACTGTAGCTGCTGAGCTAAAAGTGTTAGCATATGCCCTTTAGTTGCTCATGGTGATAATGCTTTTAAGCTTGTTAGCATGCTAATATTTGCTACTCAGAACTAATGGTGCAACATTTTAAAGATCATTTAAGTGCGGCTGTAAAGTGTCAGTTTGTTGTTTGCTGTGTTTGCTTTTATTTCGTTGTAACAGTCAGACTTTTTGTGGAGGACTGGGCGGCTGGGGTATTAAAGCTCAACAGTGGCTCACTTTAATGCTTGTCCTGCTCTTGTTATAGTTTTATTGAGGATGTCCTGTTGTGGAGAATCAGCTCAGTGAGTGACTGTAAACTTCTGCTGTGTCTGTAGTGGCATATTTAGGTTGTTTTGGTTACTATTAGTATAAAATCCCGACCTGGACTCACTTGATCTCATGTAGAATAAACAGGATTAGAAGACGTGCAAACAAACCTGCAGACTTTTATCATTTGAAAACGTGAATCTCTTCTCTGAGTTTTTCTTTAAAACAGAGCAGCTGCTGCTGCGTCGACAGGTCATCACTGTGATTTGCTGTTCGGGCTTTCATCGGGAACACACACACACACACACACACACACACACACACACACACACACACACACACACACACACACACACACACACAGAAACAATACAAACCAAAATGTTGCGTTGAGTGTGCACCATCCCTCACCCTCTCCTCTGTTGGTCCAAACTTTCTGCTTCATTTGAGCCCAGAGTGCGTCGTATCTCCTTCGCCAAAGGAATCGTCTGCCACATTGCATTCTGGGTGTAATGTGCCCCGGGGCAGTATTAGATTTAGCCGGTATCAGCCTTATTTGTTCACTTTACCCAGTCGAGTACACAGCGCTGTACACGGTGTACAGTGCAGCTCCTCATCCACTTAGCGCTCAGCAGATAAGAGCTTTCTTTATCCTGCTTATCTTGCAGAAGATAAAATACACTCAGAGGCCGAGTGGAAATGAGATGTGGCAACAAAGCGCATCTTTAAACGAGGAGGTGTTTCTTCATTTCCAATAATGATGGCCTATATAGAGCGTGAAATTCTCCCAACTCAGTGTGAGAGGAAACTGTGTGTGTGTGTGTGTGTGTGTGTGTGTGTGTGTGTGTGTGTGTGTGTGTGTGATAGGGAGGTACAGCAGCATCATTTGAGTGTAAAAAGCGTTCAGTCCGAATAAGTTAGCGCATCTAAATGAGCGAAGGGAAGGTTACGGAGGGACAAACCTGAATCCCATTTTCTGCATCGCTTCACCCGTTCAGAGGTGTGTGTGTGTGTGTGTGTGTGAGTGAGCGTGTGTGTGGTGGGATGGGACGGGATGTCGTTCACCAGGCCAAATGTTTGACCAGGAGAGCGCGGACAGACGGCCACGCTGTGCCGCCCGCCGCCCAAACCACCATCTGACCTCTGAGAGTCACATGGAGTGGAGTTATTTTGTTTTTCGTCCTCCTGCTGCCGCCTCAGATCAGTTTGCAGACGATGTTTCAGGATGACAGCGTCGCCGTCAGACTGCGGCTGAAAACTTTTTCCACCAAATTATGAGTTTAGAATCTAAAACGAGTCCTGGTGGAGTGTGAAATCAGAATATGACGCCAGTTAGATACTGAAAAACAGAAAACAGGAAGACAGGCAGTTCTGACCTGGTCTCATCAGACCATACCCAAAGAACTAAACAACAACACACACAATCAGGTCCAATTTTGACTTTTACTTTTAACGATGTCTGTTAAATCACATTACTAATAGATTTGTTTTGCGATCGCATCAAGGTTTTCTATCTTTGTGTGATACCCTGAGAATGTTTTTCATTGGGTTCAGGACATTCTAATATTGCTACATTGTGCAGGGAACGAACTAAGATTAGTATTGTGTCCAGACAAACAGAACAAGATGCCATCTGTTAGTATGCAAACAAAACAACTGGCCTTCACAAACTGTAACTTTCAAATTTCCTGAACCGAATGTAAAACAGGCTCATAGGTATCACATAACCAGAAAACCCTGAAGTCAACCCAGTCCGATTCTTCTGTCTGATGCTGGGAATTAGTTCAGAAAGGTTTCAAACTGTGAAAAAGGAACAAGGATTAATATTTTGTCCACAAACATGGAGAACAAGATGACATCAATTAGTCTGCAACAAACTAACCGTCCATTATGAGTTTAACTTTCTGAACCAAATAAAAAACAGGCTCAATAGGTATCACATAACCACAGAAAACCTTGAAAATCCTTTGTTAGAAAAAAAATACACATTCACACAACAAAGCTCAAAGGAAATTTAGCAAGACCTGTGGTACTCATTTTTCAAAATGTTTTCATGCAGGACCAGACAACTTTTTAATGAAGCAGAACTACATTAATATAACAGGAATCAACATTTGGTTGCAAGAAAGTGAAACGAATTGAAATGATTTTTGGGGGAAAAATGAAAGAATCTTTCTGAGGTTCAAAATGATCTATTACCGTAAATGTTCTTTTCCAATGAAAAATAGTGACTCTTGCACACATTTCTTACCAAAGCTGATTATTTTTGACCCAAAAGTTGACCTTTTTTAAATATTTGAGGTAAATAAACTGTGCATGAATTACTATTTTTCACCGGAATTTAGGTTTTAGGGGTTTTGATTTGTAACACAATGTGTTGCCTTTGATTCAAACAGTGAACATTCTGCAACAGCTCCTGAAATTAATACATGTTGTCAATGATTCTTCTCAGATATTCTGGACAAACTTCAACCCAACCCAAAGAAAATAAGTGATTACTGAGGCTGAAAACACACAAAGAATCACTGACATGTTGACATTTAGCTCAGAGAACCAAACTTCAAAAATGCAGAACTAAAAAAGTAGTGGAACAGGTTCCAAAAAACGTATAGAGGTTTTTTACATTATTTTTTCAAGAAAATCCATGACATGTACTGGGAATTACTCATAGGTCACGTTAACTTCACGTTCTGGTTTCACACTGAATATCAATCGTCTGGGTGAGAATCCACTGTTAGTTTGACCCGTCCGTCAACCCAAACCTTCACAGCACTTGGACTTTCTTGCTCTCTACTAGCACAATGACCAGAGTATCACCTCCACACGAAATTGGACTCTGGCGAAAGAACTGCACAATTTAAAGGTCGAAATTTGTTTTATTAGTACTCAAATTGAAGGTCAACATTTTGACAATAATCGTGTTATTAATAAAGAACTCTTCTGTGATGCTTCCCACGTCTTCAGATCAGGAAGCAAAGATTGGATTCAGACCATCAAGACACTTGTTTCATTCCTCCTGTCTAGTTTGAGGCTTCCTGTGGCTTCAGGTATTTTGTTCACCTGTCCGTTATCTGAGCTGAGGTCCTATAGTGTTTTTATTGGCTGTCGCTCCTCGTGTCTCTGTCAGTACATGTGTTGGAACGTTGAGAGAGGACAGTCAGTCAGTCAGTCAGTCAGTCAATCAGTCTGTCAGTCTGTCAGTCGGTGTTTGACTTCTTGTTTTCTGTCTCTGTCAGAGTTGTAATATTTCCCGTCCTCCCCGCTGCACTCGAACGCCTCGTCTTCCTCCTGCCTCCTGTCAGTTTTGTTTCCCGAGCGTCTGTGTGACGGGGCGACTGGCAGGTTTGTATTTATTGACGGTCAGTGAAGATTCCCGCAGCCTCCGCCTCTCTTTCCTCTTCTTCTCTTCTCTTGTCGTGGACGTGACAGAACGCTGTGAAGCTCCATGACAGCGTTTTATTTCCTTTTCTTTCCTTTTTTAATTTATTTTTTGTCTCGTCTTGTTTGTGTCTGCTGGTAAATACGACGCTTCACACAAAACATCTCCCGTCCCCGCTTCTTTTCTTCACTGAAGAGAGCCATTAAAGGACCATAACACTTTTTCTCTTTTTCTTTTTTTTTTAACAAGTCACACGTACTTTACATCACGGCTAAACATTTTCCAAAGCAGCTTTCGGGTGCCAGAGTCGGTGTTTACTCGGATGAGAGTCTTCCAGTCGAATCCACACTGATGAAGATCTTTCAGACACTTCACAGTCCATTTATTAAAGCGTTAAATCATTAAATACATTAATACATGTAAATTGCATGAGCTGAAGTGTGAAGAAGATCATTTTCACAGCGGCGCCTCAGAAGTGATGCTTAAGTCAGGAATTAACTTTAAAATTCGTCACCCAGAGAGGGAGATGTTGATAAACACCACTACAGGCTCAGTGTGCTGGATTTAATCCACCGAGCAGAGGTTTCACAGATTAGACACTTAATTTAAACATTTCAACATATTTATTAACACATATATCTTTGTTCAGCTTTCTCATGCATTTAATTGAACTTCCCTGATAGAATATTTCGGTCCTGAACATGATGTGACTCTCTTGTTAAACAAGAATCAATTCTTGAAATTTGACTTTTCTTTAAGGATTGTCTGTTTAGTCAAGAACCAGCATCAATGTTCGCTGTATATTCACACATATGTATAATGTATAAAATGGCCCTTTTTTCGTAAGTCAGTGGATTGATTTGTCCGATCTTCATGGGTGTTTAGACCAAAGTGGAAATGCTTGGTCGCTCTTTTCTGCGGTCAGCGTCTAAAACTCCATCTCAAGCCAGCGATCCACAGTCAGGGGAACCCTTTCAGACAGCATTGTGACCAAAATCCTCTGGTGTCGTCCTCATGGTTGTACTTTAAAGGTGATATTTTTTTTTTTTTTTTTTTTTTTACTAAAATTTCATTTTTGTCATCATGAAGCTGACATGAGGGAAGCTCCGAGCTCTTGAACATGCTCAAACACTCTTCTGAGCTCAGAGTAATAAGCTTAAGAACAGCAGAGTCTTGTGACCAGTGCATCCAGACACCTGTGTGTTGCCTCTCAGGCTACATACAGACTGCCTTACCTAATATTTAACAACTATTTAACACATGACCCTGGGCTTACAAATAAGCTCCTGCAAACTGTTTTTAGGGTTAATAATAATCACACTGAAACGGTCTTAAATGTGTCATGTAGAATAACGGTCATCTATCAGGTATTTAACGGAAAGTAATATTTGTTTAAATCACATTTTTATACTTCACTGTGTCCTTTAAAGCAGAAATACTTTTGAACTTTCCTCTGGGAACTGGAAGACTCACAGTTTTACCTAGAAACTGATCTCAGTGCTGTGAAATGTCAGATTAAAACAACCGATTGTAACAATGGGTTGGCAGAATTTGTAGAAAGAACATGTGAACTCTTGTGTTACCTCGGTTTCTCTCCCTCTTCACCTTCTTTGCCTCCTCAATCAGCGGGCTTCTTTTGTCCAGTTATTCACGTTGTTCCACTTCTGCCTGAGTTTCTTCCTGTTTTGGTTGCTCATGTCAGACATACATCATTTTTTGCCGTAATTCTACCTTCATTCTTCTAAAGAAAATCCAGCCTGGTGTCAGACTGAATGTCTCAGTGAAACTGAGGTTTATAGTGAACCAGTCTACGCGAGGATTCTCTCTACACACACCACACTGTGACATCAAGATTGACTGCAATCTGTAAAAGGACAACAAACATTTTTCATTTAAGTGGAAAAACAGAACAATGTTTCTCATTTTTTTTTATTTCTCGGATAAACAGGATGAACATAAAACCTTATCACACTACTGGGAGAACATTTCAGCAACATCAAACCAACGTATAGAGAACTTTGATCAGATCTGACACTGCAGGAGGTGTGTGTGTGTGTGTGTGTGTGCGTGTTAATGTGTGTGTAGCAGACATATGGTCTCTCTCTAAACAAGATGCTGTCCTGCTCTGCACACTGCATCCGAATGAGCTCCAACACACACACACACACACACACACACACACACACACACACACACATGCATGCAATATATGGCTTCATGTGTGCCCTCTGACCTCTCTGCAGTAGTTTAGGTGTAAACAGACTATAAATAGAAATGTTTGTCTTTGTGTGTGTGTGTGTGTGTGTGTGTGTGTGTGTGTGTATGTGTGTTATCAGTGCGACCAGCAGTTCTGTAGTGCTGATCTATCCCATAAGTCACTGGGGCTCCTGCTGCCTATTGATCTGGCAACCCTCCCTGACAAGCACATACAGACACACACACACACACACACACAACATCTCATCGCCTGCCAACTCATCCAGACACGTCGTCCATACAGATGGTCTGAAGAGATGAAGAGAGAGAGAAATAAAGTGGACTCATCAGTACCAACAATAACCTCCGTCCAGACTCCTTCTTCTCCTCCTCCTCTTGTCTCTCCTCTTCCTCTTCCTCCTCATCCTCTTTTCTTTCCTCCTCCTCCTCCTCCTCTTCCCGTATCTCCTCCTCCTCCTCTTGTCTCTCCTCTTCCTCTTCCTCCTCATCCTATTTTCTTTCCTCCTCCTACTCCTCCTCCTCCCGTCTATCCTCCTCCTCCTCTTGTCTCTCCTCTTCCTCTTCCTCCTCATCCTCTTTTCTTTTCTCCTCCTCCTCCGCCTCCTCCTCCCGTCTCTCCTCTTCCTCTTCCTCCTCATCCTCTTTTCTTTCCTCCTCCTCCTCCCGTCTCTCCTCTTCCTCTTCCTCCTCATCCTCTTTTCTTTCTCCTCCTCCTCCTCCTCCCGTCTCTCCTCTTCCTCTTCCTCCTCATCCTCTTTTCTTTCCTCCACCTCCTCCTCCTGTCTTTCTTTCTCTTCCTCTTCCCTTTTGTCTTGGACCTTTAAGTTTCACTTCTCAAAGATACCCTGTCCAATCAAACACAAGTTTAAATCAATAGATAATCTATAATGTACACCTGTGACATGTTAGACTCTATACATATTGAATACATAGAGAGCTATACAGTGATGTAAACATTCACACTGCTGTCCACTGAGATTCACCTGTTTACACTGAGATGTAAGTTTGGCTGCAGGCACTCTGCCGACCTTTGACCCCTGTATGGTGGCTCAGAGACACACAGTGGGACATGGTGTGTGTGTGTGTGTGTGTGTGTGTGTGTGTGTGCGTTAGAGGAAGGTTAGCTGTAGCCTGAAGCAGAAAATCTCTTCAGAGAAGGGTGGAACATCTACCGTCTATCTGCATGAGGCCTACAGGAGGCTTTGAGGTATGAAGAGAAAAAAATCGTCATTTAACAGAGAGACTACACACCCAGACTACACCCACCACCACAATTCAATTTTTTCAGAACCTGAGCTGATGGAAGTATTATCAGATGTTGGGGGAGATGATGTCTCACTCTACACCTACATACACGTCCGTATATCCAGAATAACTAACTACTAAACCTCAGTATATCCATAATAACTAACTTGTATAAACCTCAGTATATCCATAATAACTAACTACAATAAACCTCAGTATATCCATAATAACTAACTAGTATAAACCTCAGTATATCCATAACAACTAACTAGTATAAACCTCAGTATATCCATAATAACTAACTATTATAAACCTCAGTATATCCATAATAACTAACTAGTATAAACCTCAGTATATCCATAATAACTAACTACTATAAACCTCAGTATATCCAGAATAACTAACTACTATAAACCTCAGTATATCCAGAATAACTAACTACTATAAACCTCAGTATATCCAGAATAACTAACTACTATAAACCTCAGTATATCCAGAATACACTACTAACTCAGTATCATAATAACTAACTAGTATAAACCTCAGTATATCCATAATAACTAACTACTATAACCTCAGTATATCCATAATAACTAACTAGTATAAAACCTCAGTATATCCATAATAACTAACTACTATAAACCTCAGTATATCCATAATAACTAACTACTATAAACCTCAGTATATCCATAATAACTAACTACTATAAACCTCAGTATATCCATAATAACTAACTACTATAAACCTCAGTATATCCAGAATAACTAACTACTATAAACCTCAGTATATCCATAATAACTAACTACTATAAACCTCAGTATATCCAGAATCACTAACTACTATAAAACCTCAGTATATCCAGAATAACTAACTACTATAAACCTCAGTATATCCATAATCACTAACTACTATAAACCTCAGTATATCCATAATAACTAACTACTATAAACCTCAGTATATCCAGAATAACTAACTACTATAAACCTCAGTATATCCAGAATAACTCTAACTACTATAAACCTCAGTATGTCCATAATAACTAACTACTATAAACCTCAGTATATCCAGAATAACTAACTACTATAAACCTCAGTATATCCAGAATAGCTAACTACTATGAACCTCAGTATATCCAGAATAACTAACTACTATAAACCTCAGTATATCCAGAATAACTAACTACTATAAACCTCAGTATATCCAGAATAACTAACTACTATGAACCTCAGTATATCCAGAATAACTAACTACTATAAACCTCAGTATATCCAGAATAACTAATTACTATAAACCTCAATATATCCAGAATAACTAACTACTAGAAACCTCAGTATATCCAGAATACCTAACTACTATAAACCTCAATATATCCAGAATAACTAACTACTATAAACATCAGTTTATCCAGAATAAATCTAACTACTATAAACTTCAGTATATCCAGAATAACTCTAACTACTATAAACTTCAGTATATCCAGAATAACTAACTACTATAAACCTCAGTACATCCAGAATAACTAACTACTATAAACCTCAGTATATCCAGAATAACTAACTACTATAAACCTCAGTACATCCAGAATAACTCACTACTATAAACCTCAGTATATCCAGAATAACTAACTACTATAAACCTTCAGTATATCCAGAATACTACTACTATAAACCTCAGTAATCCAGAATAACCTAACTACTATAAACCTCAGTATATCCAGAATAACTAACTACTATAAACCTCAGTATATCCAGAATAACTCACTACTATAAACCTCAGTACATCCAGAATAACTAACTACTATAAACCTCAGTATATCCAGAATAACTAACTACTATAAACCTCAGTATATCCAGAATAACTCACTACTATAAACCTCAGTATATCCAGAATAACTAACTACTATAAACCTCAGTATATCCAGAATAACTCACTACTATAAACCTCAGTACATCCAGAATAACTAACTACTATAAACCTCAGTATATCCAGAATAACTAACTACTATAAACCTCAGTATATCCAGAATAACTAACTACTATAAACCTCAGTATATCCAGAATCACTAACTACTATAAACCTCAGTATATCCAGAATAACTAACTACTATAAACCTCAGTATATACAGAATAACTAACTACTATAAACCTCAGTATATCCAGAATAACTAACTACTATAAACTTCAGTATATCCAGAATAACTAACTACTATAAACATCAGTATATCCAGAATAACTCTAACTACTATAAACCTCAGTATATCCAGAATAGCTAACTACTATAAACCTCAGTCTATCCAGAATAACTAACTACTATAAACCTCAGTATATCCAGAATAACTAACTACTATAAACCTCAGTATATCCAGAATAACTAACTACTATAAATCTCCGTATATCCAGAATAACTCTAACTACTATAAACGCTACAGTGGTACTAAACATTAAGCTAACAGACGGGCTATGGTAATATGACTCTGTAATATGACTCTGCCCATATATGGACATATGCCATAAGGAGGGCCAGGTCAGCTTCTGCGCAATTTGTGTTGGTGACATGTTGCATTTGTGGCTGCTGGCCGTTCGATATGCAATCACATAAAAAAGCTCTGGGGCTATTTTCATTATTAGGCAATTATATTTGATTTTTTTTCTTTTTTTTTTAACACACAGAGATCCGGGGCTAATCCCAAAAGATCTGGGGCTATAGCCCTGAATTACCAGGTCTAACGACATGCCTGCTGATTCCAAATATACAATTATCCCTTCAGAGACAATGCCAGGAAATATGAAAATTGTCAGCAATGTCTTCAGACCCAAGCTGATTTAATAGGGCAAAAAAATGTTAGATTGTGTTTGAGAGTTGGTCGTCGTTCCTATTTACAGTGTTATTTGAATCTCAACACTAATGTGTTTGTGTACTCTTATTTAAAACTTTCTTTTAAATTTTAGATTGTTTTTTTTTTCCCATCCTGAGCTCTAAATCTTTGAGAGCATGTTGCCGTACACCAACACAGCCGGACTGAGCACCTTTCCCCCAGAAAACTTTTTTCCTGGGATATCTGCCTCTCTCTCTCTCTGTGTATTGTTTTTTTTTAACCACACTCATAAAGAATGAGTCAACTTTGATCTCAGCAGGTCTGGTCCCTCTTCCTCCCCGCTGGCTGTAGATGCTGCAGAGAGGAAGAACAAAGACTGATGGGAGATCAGGAGCTAGAGAGAAAAAGAGAGGTGCAGGTAGAAGCAAAGTTTTAGAAAAGATGGAGAAAAGAAGTGAGCAAGCAACAAAAGTAAGGAAGAACGAAATATAAAAGAGAGATGGACAAGAGAGAAAAGAGTGAATGTAGAAAATAAGAATCAACAGATAAAAGAAACTAAGAAAGAAAGGAAAATATTTCTTTAAACAGACAGAAGGATGGAGGAGAAGGACACTTCTGGCAGTTCTGCAGTCATTCCGGGGTTAAATTAACATGCTTTTAGTATTTTTCTATCTCAATTTCTGAAGCCGGAGTGGAGCCCACTGGTTTTAATTCAGGAAAAACATGACAAGCTTTATAATTTACTTCATTTGCCAAGGTTGCACCAGTCAGACGCTCAGAGACCCTGAACACTTTGAGAAAAGAAACTGAAAGATTAGTATAGATTTTTTTGTTTTGTTTCTACCAAAATGCTCTTTTTAAAAGTCTGCCCACTTTTGATGGAGGAGAGTGCTTTAAGATCTTTAGTTTTTGATCTGCTGCTTGTCTGTAATACTGTCTCGTGGTGTTCATCAAATTCTGTCTTTGGTCCTTTTTTGTTTGCATAAAAAGCATATTGTATCACCGTTAAACAGACGATCATAGATACCTGGATTTTGTAACCACACATAGGACCAAAAACTGACCCATGGTCTTTCTGTAAAAACACAAACGTGGCTTGAAATTTCTTGTGGTCTCATTTAAAACGAAGTATGTTGCCTATGACACACAACCGCTAACAGCTGACATTTGATCCTGGTGACTGACCCTTTTTTGACATTTCCTTTAGAGAGGTGTTGTACACAGAAACTAAACTTTACTTCCTCCTGCATACCGCAGCTCAGCGCTGTCTCTCACCAGCTGTCGTTGCGCTGAACCTGTTTTTCCACATGAAGTTGAGTTGGTGAAGCAGTTTTCCTCCAGAGAGCAGCATCGCCGAGCTGCAGCCTCGATGCACAGTGACGGACTCGACTTCTGTTTGAGGGCTTTTAAGATTTCCAGCAGGGGAGAAAAAAAGAAAAAAAAAACTCTGTCACACTTTATTTCCTCCATTAGAAAAAGGGAAGAAAAAAATCTTCTGCAAACTTCATCTCGCTGTAGAAAATGACACAAAGTCTGACAGGGAAGTTTATCTGCAGCCTTCCTGATGCTCTTTTTTCTCCTCAGTCAAATTATCTCTCTGCACAGTTTCAGTCCCTTTTTCAAGACGATTTGAGTTTTCTTAGAGCTGCTTTTTTTTCAGGATGAGGAATGTAAAATATCGCTGTTGAAATAAGGGTACGCTCTGATGTAAATCTCTAGCGTCGTCTGAATTTATGAGTAAACATAAAAAAGGAGGGTAGTTATAATTTATTATGTTCCTCGTTTTGCTCGAGTGTCTGTGAATCTTCTTCCTGCGTTCCAGTTTTTGTGATTTTGTTTCTTTCCTCTTTCAATGCTTTGTCTAATATTTGTCAAAGGCTAAAATATGGGCATGAATAAGCCAAAAAAAAAAGAGTTCATCTAATTTTAAGATGCTTGAAGGAGAGAAAAGAGATGAAAATTTAATTGTCCTTGTTCTCTTGTTGCATGAATTGTCTTGGGTTTCTTTTCATTCTCAGTCCACAACTTTTTCCACATATCACAACAAAATGATTTGGGCGTTTTTTTGTGGTGTAAACAGGTCTGAATTTCCCCTGAGATCAAGGCTGATTCCTCCTAAACACAACATCACGTTACCTGCACAGCTCGTCGCCGTGCCGCCGCTCCTCAACACGCCTGTCACATGTTGTTTTCTGCGGCCGGTCATACGTGTCAGCATCAATCTGTCTGCAGCATCACTCTGCCACGCGAGCGGGGATATGAGAACGCATCAATCAGCCGCAGGTAGACTGTAACTGTCGGATCAAACAGGAAGTGGCTCGAAGCGGCGACGCTGACAGTCGGTTTGGAGTCGTGAAAAGACAGAAATGATCAGTGAGGAGACATAAAAACCTGCTGCTGACAAACAGAAAAATACGCTCTGAAAAATGATGTATACACAGACAGACAACACATAACATGATAACAGTGAGGAAAATGTACTTTGTTCCCAACAAAGTAAAGTTTGGGGAACAGTTTATATACACAGGATGCTTATTAGCAAACATACGTGTTAATGTTTATGATTATTGTTTGATTATTAGACATTTATGTGGCTTTTTAAGCTTTATTATTTTTTTGTATTAGTTGTACATATAGTTACATATAGACCACACTGTTTAGAAATTGCAAATATACCAGATATACCAACTCCACTCAGAGCTTCAGTTTGTGGTTGTGAAGCTGTGAAATGTGATCTGACTGACTGACGGATGAAACAGTTGTAATAAGCCGCAGATTGTTTAAAAGAAAACAGATTTTCCCCTTTAATGTTTCCGCAGAGACGGAGAGAGCGGCTCTTGTGTGAATTGGCTGTCAGGCCGGACTTACAGACCTGTCAACGTTGTTTTCCATGCATCAAACAATCACTAATGTTGTAGGTTTAAAGTGTTCCTGTTTACGCCTGTCTCTTGAAGTTAACTCGCACACTCGCACATCAAACAGGAAAGACAGTAAAACCAAACTCGGTGACCCCTCCACGTGTTCGTCGTGACTGTAAATAACTTCAACCGAGAAGGAAAAAAAAAAAATTCGAAAAAAATAAAATCTGAGAAACCTGCAGATGCGATCTGAAAAAGGACAGAATTAGCGTCGAGGTGAAATGAATCTGCACAGTGAAAGAAACGCCAACCAGTCAATTATTAATAGTGTGGAGGAAGAGAGCGTGCACACACACTCACTCACACACTCACTCACACAAACATACACACACACACACACTCGTACTTACACCCCTGTGGAATCGGCCTACTATGAAGGAAAAATTCAATTATCCTACAAAAGTGAATAAATTTGCAGCATCGCAGCCCGTGGCTGTAGCTGCTGCTGCCATCTCCCAGGATGCATTTGGGGATCATATGGAGGAAGGGGGGGGCAGGCATATTAATGGGACGTAGCAATCTTTTAACTCTGTCACACTCAGAGCTGTGTGTGTGTGTGTGTGTGTGTGTGTGTGTGAGGCTGCTGATGTTCCAGTTTTAAAGTATCGGAAAATAGAAATATGGGCCACTCGACACCAAAACACTGAATTTTGCTTTGTTACAGAAAATTGAATTGAATTATCCAAAATTACACCAAGTGAAAGTCAAACAGATATTAAATGTCACCAATCCAGCAGTTTACAATCACAGAAAATGTGTTTCTTCTTTAGAAAGAAGCACGGAGGAGTTACACAGTAGATGTTTTATAGGATGTACCACATTCAATACATGTTACAGAAGCTGCATACACAAACGTACAGTCGCAGGGGAACTTCAGCATAATTATAAGCGTAGTTTTATATTTATTATAATTTATTACTTTGGTTTTCTCGACTTCTGTCTGTCTTCTGGAGATCGACAACATTAAAGTGTGTCTGGTGGTGGGTTTATGTGAATGTTTCTATCTTGTGGTCTCAGTGCTTGGTTGGTTTCAACATATCAATAGAAAACAAATAATGTTTACCTCAATTTGATGGTTTCAGATTATGGTTGGGATCCCAAGATGGTTTCCTCATGTGTTGTACCCCTTTCCATTGACTACAGATTTTTATCACCTCGGCTCAGATCTAAACTTATGACCCTTGTGAACACACTAAATTCCAGCACATGAAGTGATGAGGCCTTATCAACATCCGGAGGTGGCGAGTAAAAAGAAGTCTGTCTGTTTATTACTGGACACACATTGGAGGTGGAGTTCTGTTCATTCCTATGAAAGTCTTGGTGGTGTATTGAAGCCAGAAAAGATCATCGTCCAAGAGGCTAACTTTGAGTTTAGCGCCCAGCTAACTTGAATGGGGATGAACTAATTTAATTGTGCGGCTCTTCTAGACTTTCCAAATGCTACTGAAAACAAGTCATCTCACGGTGGTTCGGATGCTCCACCGTTTTACAAGCGCTTCTTTCCCAGTGTGGTTTTCTATTCTGTTACAACTGTATCCGGTACATTCATGACGTGAAATGGGAAAATATAATGGTAGGAAGAGAGTCAACCAGACTGTAGGTTTGCTGCCATCAGTTTGAATTATTTTGAAATTGTTCCTGAGAAGTCAGTTTGTAGGTTGGATAGATGAAGATACAAGCTTGTAAACTCTTGTAATCATTAGCTTTAGCTCAGTATTAACTTTAGCTCACTGTTCAGCTTCAGCTCCATGGACATGTAATGAGGATATAGCATCAGAGACAGGGCCTTGTTCATTTCAGTGGCACATGATCCTCACCATTTTCATTTTATCCCCACCTTCCCAAGGATAATATGAACTGGATCCTCTTCATACTTTCCTCATTGGGGAACCCATGGAGCAACACACCAGAGCCGGCTAGCTTTCAGTTGAGCCCTCGACTAACTTAAATTTGGGTAATTTGATTTCTCCGCTTCTTCACAATATAAACTTATATCAGAAAAAGTATTTCCACATCATGTGACTTGTAATTACACGGTCTGGCCACACTGTAAAACATGCTTTAAAGCCCGCCGCTCTTCTTAGTTTGTTCAGCTCACCACAGGCTTATAAGCACTGTGAATAGGTTATTTTCACACTGAAATGCACTCTGGGAATCGTAGTTGACCTCGCTCCTTTAGTTGCACCTTTGACTTTTTAACATTGATCCAAATATTTTATTACACAGTTGTTTGTTTTTTAGTATTGATGGTCCAACAAGGAGATTGCTGTGACAGAACCTCAGCTAGAAGGACATGGACTGAAGATTTTGGAATAAGTTCCTTATTTCTTTCCAACTCTTTTAAACTATAGATAATTGTAGCAACAGTACCAGCGCTTATGGTGAGTGACATTTACCTGAACACATGGAGGACTGAATACAGTAAGGAGGATTTTAAAGCAGCTTCTTCTGGTCTTTTGGGAAGTGGACTAGTCTAAGAGACAGAGTGTCCACACAGAGACAACAATGGACTTGTTCTAAGACAAAAACATGTCCACATGTAAAATTGTATTAGTCTGTTCTACAGGACACTTTATGCTTTCACATTAAATAAATAATGAAAGAAACAACTGACAAAAGCTTTGACTGTGCAGAAGGCGGCCATTTAATAAAAATCTGTCCTGAACCATCATATTTTCATATTTTTTCAATAGTGAGTCAATTCTTATTCACTGAAGAAGATCTACTAACCCTAGACCGTCTGTTTGGACGGTTGCTGAGACTTCTCCGCCGAGCTATAACACATTAAATGTATTCTGCAGTTAAATCTGGCAACAAGAGTCCATATACATAAACATAAATGTGTCTGGAAATGAGAATCTAATACAATCGTTGGCCGACTAGTTGGTCATTTATCTCAGTAAACGAGACAAGAAGAACCTTTAACCAATCAGACAGGGATGCCCTGCAGTGGCTGCTTTACAGCACGAGCACCTCCTGCATAAAATCAAGAGAGTGAGACCTCGTCTGCGAAAAAACGAGGCGGCGAGTGAGTTTCCTTTTAAAGAGAGGCAGATGTGCTGCGGCTGCCAGCTCCGAGCCCAGCCAGGATTTGTGTATTCAGGTCAGTTCGTGCATTCAAAGCAAACACAAGCCATGTTCCTCAGCATCTTTAATGACCTCTCTCTCTCACACACACACTCATATATTCTCTCTCACACACATACACACACGCTGCAGGGTGCAGTGGTCAAATATTTATGGCCAGGAGAAGCTGCTGTGTTATTGTATTTGATAGAGCTTCAGGCACTTTCTATTGCACTTGCTTTGGTTCGTTCTCAGCCGTGCTCTCAAAGACAAAATGCTACAAATAAAGAATCGGATCGGTTCTTTCTGCTCCAAAGCCGCAGCTCCGATCTAATGTCTGGATGGTTTCTATAAAGCTGTCCAGTTTAGTGCTGCAGATAGTTAATTAATCATAACCAGGAGCAGTTTTCATCCTGACTTTAGACCAGATGCTGCTTGGATGAGGTGCAGGAAGTCTCTGTGAACATACAGGTCAGGATGGCGCCGGCAGGATGGCGGCGTTGCATCACACTGAGCCTCTGATGAAACAACACTCACAGCAGTTACAGCAACAATGACACACTGGGCTCAATTACGTTGCTCAAACTTAGTGACTTGATTTTAGAATCTAGCAGAGAGCCCAAAGTTTCCTAACAAATTTCAAACAAGTTTCCGACTTTATGAGGTGGAAATTTGGGGAAAGTTTATAAACCAATGCGACTTTTTCTGCAAACCCCGAAACGATTATTTAGGTTCGGTTTACGATTCTATGTCACGACAATCCTGGGCTTATGGTCTGGTTTGCTTTCACCTCACGTTCTCATTCCAATTGCATCAGATACAGCAGCCTGATCTGGACGCTGTAGTCGACCCGCTAGTGCAGTAGGATAAAGTACTAGAAAAGTCAGAGTTGGGGGGTGGTTGGGTCTGCGTGGCTTGAAGGGAAATGTTAAACTATCGTTCCAGAGGCTGAAAAAATGTTAAGTTACTAAGTTAATAAGCTTAGTTTAAATATATATACACAAGGCGACAATGAATAGATTTAAATGTGCAGAACACATTTATAGTTAAAAAAAAAAGGGCCTACTGGAGCTCCACCTCTTACAACCATGCGTTCAAAACACATTACTCATCATCGCCTTCACCAAACATGCTTGGCTGAAAAGAGCTCACGTGAGAATATAGGATCTATGTTTTACTGTTCAGATCATGTCAGGAAGTGAATGAAAACGAGACAGCGTAGACTAAAACCAACTACTGGCGTCACAAAATGATCTTATTGTACATTTTTGATAACACATTGTACAGAGAGCAAAATGTAGAGAAAAATCCACAACACAGAAGAATGTATGCGTATCATAGAGGGAAGATACTCAATGCAGTGTTTTTAAGATACAAAGAAACAATAGATAACGACCACTTGGTAGAGACCATGTTAAAGTATCTGGTTTTGTCGCTTGTTAAAAATATCCTGTGGTTTCACACTATCAAATGTTGAAACACAGTCTTGAACATTGGTCTCTGGCTTGGAGGCATTCTTTGGTTAGGTTAGGGCACAAAAACCACTTGGTTAAGGTTAGAAAAACATATACCGACTTAAAATACTGGTTTTGTTGCCAAAAAACATGACATTATTATTAATTATTAATTATTATTATTATTATTAAAGTCCTGTTAAAAATATCCAGCGGTTTCGCAAAACATTTAAACGCAGGCGTGGACAGTAGGCTTTGGCTTGTCAGCTGTCATGCCACCACCGTCCTCTGTCCCTCCGGTCATGTGATCTGACCGATCTGACCGATGACTTAAATATGTTCAAATCATGAAGGAAAACAGAAAGTAAAGGAAGCACATCACAGCAAGTTCTCCAACATGGCCGACCAGCAGTCGGACAGACATTTTCCCCTCCACCTCCTCTCTTCTCTCCACTCTTTCCTCCCTCCATCGCTCCGTGACGAGGTCAGATAAACCCTCACCCGGTGGACTGCTGGTTGGGTGGACACCGGGGGTTTTAAAGCAGGAAATGGATTTATACCTCACAGGAAGCAGTGGGGAGGTTGAGGAGGAAGAGGGGAGGGGGGCACTAACTTTAAACATGTCAATCAATATGTCGATGTCACCAGCAGGAGCAGGAGGAGATACTGCCACCACCGTTAGATAAAAACGAGAGAAAAACCCATCGGAGCGAGAAGCAAAAGAAGAAACATCAAAGTGGAGACTCTTTTTCTGCCTGTTTGGTTTCTGTTCTGCCTTCAGAAAGAGTCAGAGGGCGAATTAATTTTGGATTTGGAAAACGAGTAAGGAGGAATGAGTTGTAGTAATAACTGCAGGAGGAGGAGGAGGAGGAGGAGGAGGGGTGTAGTTTTGACTTCTGAAAGCATAAAATGTTGATGTTTGAGAGAAAAAAAAAAGATTTTCATCTTCATCTCTCTCTCCTGCTAATTAGTGAGAGAACGAATGACATTTAAATATCCATGATTCCTTTTCTCTTTCCTTCCGTCTTTGAGACAAATCTGTGTCTCCTTTTCTTTCATTTTCTGCCAAACCCAACTCCTCTTTCCCCACCTTTTTTCCCTGCCTCTCTCCACTTTTATCTCCCCCTCACCTCTTTCCCTCCCTCCTTGCCTCCGTCCCTCCTCCCCTTCGTCCTCTTTCCCAGCTCTGTGTCGATTAATTAATTGCCGGCTAATTTAATTTCTCAAAAAGTAATAACTTGTTTAAGCATGAATAAAGACTGACAAGGCAAAGTTCTAATCTGCCCAAAGTTTAATTAGAGCCAGCAAGGTTTCCACACAGAGCCAGACTGGGGGGTCAGAGAGGGAGACAGAGAGGAGATGGAGTGATGACGGGAGACATAACAAAGAAAAGAGGAAAGGAAGCAGAAAACAAAGGAAAAGAAACAAAGAAGAAAAATACCCCAAACTTCTCGTAAGTACTCAACAGCAAAAAACAGAATTTACGCCTGAATAAAAAGTTGTATTTCCTGCTGTAAGAAGACAGCGATCTGGGCAGCACGAAGAGCAGAATGACCAAAATGTTTCTGGGATTAAAAACTGATAAGAAAACAAGGAGGAAATTAACATTTGTAAAGGAATAGTTCATATTTTAGAGTCACTGGTGTTGGCCAAATAACAATTCCAACTGTGAACTCCTATTCAATCCACAGTGTTCATCTGAAAGTTTTAAAGCTGTTGGTAGGTGTGTTTCAGTAGCCAGGGTAGCTTCCAGTCGTTGTGCTAAGCTTGGCTAACCACACCCTGACTCTTAAAGGAACAGCTCTGCAATAAAAAGTAAAACTCAATCCTTCTCTCCTACTCCTGATGATATAAAGTCCTCCTCTCCTCCTCCTGATGATATAAAGTCCTCCTCTCCTCCTCCTGATGATATAAAGTCCTCCTCTCCTCCTCCTGGTGATATAAAGTCCTCCTCTCCTCCTCCTGATGATATAAAGTCCTCCTCTCCTTCTCCTGATGATATAAAGTCCTCCTCTCCTCCTCCTGATGATATAAAGTCCTCCTCTCCTCCTCCTGATGATATAAAGTCCTCCTCTCCTCCTCCTGATGATATAAAGTCCTCCTCTCCTCCTCCTGATGATATAAAGTCCTCCTCTCCTCCTCCTGATGATATAAAGTCCTCCTCTCCTCCTCCTGATGATATAAAGTCCTCCTCTCCTCCTGATGATATAAAGTCCTCCTCTCCTCCTCCTGATGATATAAAGTCCTCCTCTCCTCCTCCTGATGATATAAAGTCCTCCTCTCCTCCTCCTGATGATATAAAGTCCTCCTCTCCTCCTCCTGATGATATAAAGTCCTCCTCTCCTCCTCCTGATGATATAAAGTCCTCCTCTCCTCCTCCTGATGATATAAAGTCCTCCTCTCCTCCTCCTGATGATATAAAGTCCTCCTCTCCTCCTCCTGATGATATAAAGTCCTCCTCTCCTCCTCCTGATGATATAAAGTCCTCCTCTCCTCCTGATGATATAAAGTCCTCCTCTCCTCCTCCTGATGATATAAAGTCCTCCTCTCCTCCTCCTGATGATATAAAGTCCTCCTCTCCTCCTCCTGATGATATAAAGTCCTCCTCTCCTCCTCCTGATGATATAAAGTCCTCCTCTCCTCCTCCTGATGATGATATAAGTCCTCCTCTCCTCCTCCTGATGATGTAAAGTCCTCCTCTCCTCCTCCTGATGATATAAAGTCCTCCTCTCCTCCTGATGATGTAAAGTCCTCCTCTCCTCCTGATGATGTAAAGTCCTCCTCTCCTCCTCCTGATGATGTAAAGTCCTCCTCTCCTCCACACACACATCACAACCTGATCTCAGACCAGATTTACACCTTTATTAAGATGAAGGCTTTACTGGAGCCGCTGAGCTCGAAGCGTTAGCATGACCATCTGTCAAGGGTGTAAATACCTTCTTTTTAAATCAACATGGTCCTGGAAAACACGTGATTGTGATTGGCTCAAAATAGATCTGACCATAAACTTAATTCTATTTATGACCTGTGAGTGGTGACACATGAAAAGTCACCAGTTCTTTAGGTTGATCTTATATTGATCATAAATATCTGCACAAAATGTCCTCACAAACCCAAATATTAGTCAGGATTGTTGACTTGGGAGGGAGCAATGAAGAGGATGAGCAGTTTATATATTACAGTGTGTATCGGTACCTTGTTAATGAATTTTTAATCTGTGTTATCTCGTTCATTATGTTGGGAAGTTCAGTGTGATAATTACAGTGTTTTATTGTTGCCGATCATTTCAAAGTTAGGTTATGTAATAGTTTTTGGAACAGCTTGTAAAATCAGAGCACATCACACACCAACACACCAGGAACACACTGAACCTCTGATGGATAGAACAAGTAAGACAGGTGTGTGTGTGTGTGTGTGTGTGTGTGTGTGCGCTTCGCTGAACTGAGGATTTGTATTGAGGTGGTGTGTGACCATGAATACAGATTGAGGTTTACGGCGGTGTGTGTGTGTGTGTGTGTGTGTGTGTGTTTCAGTGGAAAAAAACAACTGTTGTTCTTTCAGAGAAAAATCTAAACTAAATATGATGTCTGGTGGGCACATTATAGAGTCTGAGGTCATGATACGCTGCTGGGAAGGTGGAGCTCCACTTCAGATTTCTGTTCTTCACCAACAGTCAGGAACAGGTGAGGCTCTGCAGCACATTAGGAGAACTTGATAATTTGATAAAAGAGCTGTTTTAATTAAGCATTTACAGGCGGCATTCTTGAAATGAGGGCAGTGACATGTGCTGACACCTGTGATGACACTGCCTGTGCGTGATTACCTGTGAACAACAAACAAACAGCTTTAATGAGAAAGTGAAGCACAGTTCATAGAAACATGTTTCCTGACAGTGTGTCCGTACGGATGACTGTTGGGAACTGTGTCCTATTTACTGTACGGAGCACAACACTTACTGCCTGCCATGTTATTAAGAGTGTGAGATTCATGCTCAATGTAAATCCCTCAAGAAATCAACAATGAAATGAAAGCGTCTGTCGCTTGTACACTACCGCCTACGTAAGCCCTGAGGGGCAAGTGAAGAATTTATTTTCCTGGTGATCCATTTTTTTCTAAGCCTGATCTAAATTGTTTTCTCTCCTGTGTTAATGATTTGAGGGCTGAGGAGAAAAAAAAAAAGTTTAAAATAAAAATAAAATATCAGGAGTAAATATAAAAAAATGGTCAGAGAAAGACTTATTTTCTTAGCGTTTGATTTTGCAATACTCTTTTTTTTTCCACACATGAAGTAAATAATATTTCAATTGGCTCTGACGTAAAAAAAAAATAAAAAATAATCTCACGAAAAAAAACGTTTTCTCTCAAATTCACAGATGGACATAACGGGAAAAATTGTCCTGGCAAAACCTTTTTTTCCACCTCAAATTATGAACACAGGAGAGAAAATGGATCATCAGGAAAGTAAATGTCTTCATTTGCCCCTCCGGGCTTCCGTACTTCTATCCGCTGGTATTGAGTACTTTTCTCTCACACGGGCGCAGAATGTAGAACCCAGGCGACCGTTGTCTGCAGTGTTCACGGTGTGTTCAACTGACACAGTCGGCCTTCGTTGCTGCCGCTCTTTTGAAGACGGTTTGGTGTTTCCTGGGTTCTGATAGACGTGTTTTGTCCTCTTTATCAGCCCGTTCTGTATCTACTGGAGGATGTATGTTGAATTTCCTTATCCTGGTTGTTTTGCATGAGCTATCTTTGGTCAGGTTTTAAGTTGCATCTGACCTGTCTCCCTGTCGAGACATACATTTCAGATGTCATATCACCTGATCCACACCATGAGCCACCCACACATGTTGAAGAACAGACATGTATCTGCATCATGGTTACAGCCTCCAGAGAATGAGTCTAACATGTCTCTTAAACTAAGGTATGCTGGTGTGTGGGCTGTTGGCGTCAGCACTGATTGCAGCGGGGGAAGCTGCCGCGCGTCGTTTGCTTTCTCCTGGATGTCTTTGAGCGTTCAGAGTAGTTGCACCTCCTCTCACTCCTCTATTGTTCCTATAAGATAAATTGGAGCTATTGTCATCGACAGAGAAAAGGCATTAATTGAAGGTTTTCCTGCACAGCTTTAACTGCATCATGAACGCACACACACACACACACGAGCGAGCTTCAAAGTAATTAAACACATTAACACTTCAAGCAGAAGCAGAAAAAAGAGAAGCTCTCTTTTGTGTACATGCGCTTCCATTTATCACCGAGGACTGAGCAGAGAGAGGGGAAGCACGAGGATTTAGCATATCTCTGCGACCAAAGTGATGGAGCGGAAAAGAAGAGGAAGAAGAGAAGGAGGAGAAGGAGGAGGAGGAGGGGGAAAAAGGGAAAGAGGGAGCCAATCCGCCCGGGCTCTTTACTCTAGTCGACAGCGTAAAATGTCAGATACTCATCTGGAAATTATTTTCATTTCATACCACTGACATCTTCCCAAGCGGGGACTCTGAAATCTAATTAGTTTGACCGGAAAACGGTGACCAAGGTAGCGGAGTGTATTATGCAGAGAGAGAGGCCGTCAGGGCGAGCGAGGGTCCCTGGGGTTAACTGGAACTCAGGAGTGCAGATAAGGGCAACAGGGGGGAAAACTCAGGAGGGCTACTCCATTTTAAACAGCCTTGACTAATAGAAGCAACCTTGAATTCGCCGTTACATCCCCCCGACAGCGCCGCCGCCGAGCCTCGCCGAGGGTGCTGAGGAGAGAGGAGAGATAGCATTTCCTCCTCCGGGGGTTACCGCAGAACTTTTCAAACTTCCCTCAAGTACTGATCAGCAACCAACATCAGCGACCAGAACTGCAGTCACAGCCGCCATGTTAGCCTCTGTGGTCGATGGGGGGGTAACTGCTTCTCCATCGGCCGTTCATCAGCCACTGATGTGACACGTACAGACTGAACACACTGATGATGGAGCTCCTTTGTAAAACGCTATGATTTGGAACAGTTAATACTTATTGTATTAATCAACTGTTAAGTTGATGCTTATTACTTATTAACTAATGTTAACAGCATCTTTGCAAAATATCGATGTATACATTAGTACCGTAGTTAGCATAAACACCATTTGTAATATTAGTAGTAAGTTATGAAAGAATTGCCCAATATGGATGTAGTTCCTGTGGATACTGGGCTGCATGTACGCAGTGGAACAGAACAATAAATGATAAAGTGGTTAGCAGTGTGGGACACTTTCTTAAAGAAAATGCACAACACCGGCATCCTTTGATGACAATTGGTTTAATTTTAAAGGACACCTGGCCAGGTGTTGTAGAGGTGTCTCACTCTGGAACAAGATGTATATATATAGACTAACATGGGCTTTAAAAAAACAATCCAATTAATAGATTAAAACAGCACAAGACTTCATCAAGGTACCAAAAGAAAACAGCCATTAAAATGAAAGAAGAAACTTCCATCCAAATCTGTCTGATGCAGGCATGTTTATTTGTTGAGGTGACAGAGGTGTCAGACGATTGGACGTTTGAGCTGCAGTCAGTAATGAGAGGCAGCGGCGGTAAACACTGCTTCGTCAGCATCTGATCAGCCTTCATATCTCCTTTGATGATGATCCAGGCTGCAGGCGAGAAGCAACGGCGGTGGTGGAAACCTGTTTGTGTCATACACCAGAGGAAGGCCTTATTAGCCAAAATCGTTATTGATCTTTACATCTTAGCCACAACCCACCCTAACCGCCCAAACTCTTCCTCCCATCATGCTCGCCAATTAGCTCCATCTGAAACAGGAGCCAATTTGTTCTTGTGCTTAATTAGGACAAACACAACCCCCATCAGCCCGCCGCTAAATCCTGTGATTAGAGCTACAGATCGCCGCACCAAGGGTCACGCTCTGATTGGCCCCCGGTCTCTGTTTTATAATTAGTGAATGTTATATATTGAGCCATATGTCGAGTGCGTATTGAGGACGTTTTGGTTCAATCCCTCTCATACTGACAGCTTGTGTTCATACTTTCATATGAAATACATTAAAACTAATGACTGCAAACTGTGTACTGCGAATTCTTGAAAAGTGACGTAGAATTTATTTGAAACAGGATTTTATTAGATACGAAACTTCCAGTTTTTGCCAGTAAACTTTACCACATTATCGTCATGTTATAAGTCAGTCAACACCTCCTTCATGTTTACCTAAAATGTATATACATCAGTATATTGCCATTTTTTTTCTGGTAAGCTTGTGTCAATTATGCCACACTTCCTATTGAACTGCGCACATAGAAGTTTCACATTAAAAGGCATTTTTTTCTCAAAACCTTCTTTGCAACCAGTAGTTAATTTCAATCCTTCCTACTTTGTTTCATCGTTGTATTGTTTGTGGCAAATCTTATCACTACCTGCCAGCACATTCTATATATATACTCTTGAGCATCATTTTCCTGAAAATTATTTTCACTTGGTTTCATGCTAGAAAAAATAAAAAATAAATGTTGCCCTGAAACTTATTTTAGCCTTACAAAAAGAACATTTCTACAGCCAAAATGTATTTTCTCTCATTTGGTACATAAAAAAAATAAAAAAAAATAAAAATCTTTAGAAAAATGTTTTAGCCTTACAAAATGTTTTTTTTTTTTTTTTTCTCTCTACTTTTTCACTAATAAAAAAATACAAAAATTCTCTGGAAAAATGTTCACCTGGTTAACCCCAAATTTCCATTGGATACGTGTCCGCTGCGTTACGGCTCCGATCTGGTTTTGCTCCACTGTAGCTTCAAAAGTAGCTTCCGGCAATCCCCACCGGTTGCGTTTTGACCGGTGGGGATTTGCGCCCTCGAGGCCGAGGAGTTCCCCCGATAATCACATGATCACTTGCGACTGCAGTTATAGGTCTGTGTTATAAAAACAACAAGACGAAGTGTTCCTGACCCAAGAATCAGCAGAAGAGCTTGTGTTTGTCTCTTTTTTGTGATCTGTGTGCTGGTGTCAACACAGAGTGTTTTATTTTGAAAAGTAACCAGATGTTATATTGTTGTTTCCGTGCTTGTCTTCCTGTCTGCTCGGTGCTAAATTTGGCTGAATTGCCAAGTTGTGCTCCGGCATCCGCCAGAAACAGAAGTCCTGCGTATCTGATCCGGAGGGCTCCGGACTGCCGGAGCTGGGAAGGAGCAGATCATAGCGCAGGGGACCTGGTGGGGATTAACACAGAGACTAAAGTGAAACCTATCAGCCCCGCTGGCGTGGTGGAGAGAATGCAGAGGACATGTATCCAGTGGAAATTGGCTGTAACACACGTAAAAAAAAAAAAAAACATAAAAAAAAGCAACATTTTTTTTCCCCGAAAAATTGGCTTTTTCTCCTGACACATTTTTTCACACTCAGTTTATTTAATTACACATTAGTGTTAACATGCAACTATATATAAGAACAAGTCAAAAGTGGAAAAAAGACTAGAAACATACATTTATATTAATATTATATCTATATATATAAATCTTATCTAAGTATATGGTTTTATCCAAGATGAGCCGTACTGTAGGCAGGTTGTAGCAGAAGCGACAGTGTGATCCCGTCGTGTCACTGCAGGGCTGACTCAACAGAAGGTTAGCTTCCTGTTTATCTCACCTTGTACTCATAAACATCACCTGCTCAAAGACGGCTCACCTGAGATAGACGCTCCACTCTTTCAAGTGTCAGAGAGCTCGTACTTTAGACAAACACAGACACACAGAGTGGTGAGACTGTTACCGAGGTGACGAGGGCGGGCGCAAAGGAAACTGATACTCACACAAAACACAAAGTCAGATGGGTGACATTTTTCATGGTTTGGGTGGTTCCTCAAGCCCAAAAGTTCCAAAATTAATCCCTTTCATAATTTTTCAGTGTATGTTAATAGGTTGTTTTTCAGGCTAAACTTACCTTTTATTTCTCCATGAAGGTCAGAAAGTGTCCAATAGTAGGCTATTTATAAACATAAGCTCAGGGGTCAGAGGTCACAGTTGTTTCCCTGCAGGTATTCAGTCCGGCTGAACTTGTCTGCTGAGTTCTTCCTCTCTCGTTGTTCCGATGTGAGTCAAGTTTAGGGTTTGTTCAGCCGTGCAGCTCCATGCTCTATAAGCCTCCTGCTGACACGACGTTCAGAGGCGAAGCACTTATTAAACAGCCGCTCTGAACTCGGCAGCCACTCGCACATGACTTAACATTTTTGCAAGCACCTTGCTTTTGCATGGGAAGTGCTTAAAAACTAAAATCCACGGCAGCGGCGGGCGTGAGAATGTGGAGAGGGAGGGGGAAAAAAAGAGCCGGAGCGCGGTCGCTACTCAGCACTCCGCGGGATTAGAATGTACACATCAACCCGCAAACAGACAGAAAAGCCGACTGTAGCTCCTTTTGCAAAAAGGAGGCAATGAATTTAAATTATGCATGAAGCAGAGGGCATTTTGGGAAATAAGCGCCATTCCCCTGGAGAACCTCCACCCCCCCCCCCCCCCCCCCCTCCAGCCTCCAGCCTCCGGTATCAAAGAATGATCTAATGTCACGCACAGAAGAAAGGTTACTTTCTGCATACGCATTGATATTTCTGCTTCCATCTCTGACCTTTTTCCATTCTAAGCTGTGATTTTTTAAATGCGAACTCAGCCCCGCGTCCGTCTGTCTGTCAGCTCCTGCCTGTCCGTCTGCCTGTCTCCGAGGCTCAGGATCAGAGTCAGGAAACAGGAGAAAACGAGGAACTAAAGGGTAGAAATCCCCAACCTTCATATTCACAGAAGACAGAAATTAAATATTTTATAAAGCATCCTCTATCTGTCACCTTTCATCTTGTCATTTCTTGCAGGTAAATGAAAAACGCAGCTACACTGTTGTTATTTTTTGCCTTAATTGGCTGTTTGTGCAACATAATTAACGTTTTAACGAATCCGAGTGTGTTTTTTTTTTCGCCCTTAAATCAGCTGATCCTGTTTCACGCTCAGCGCCCGCCCCGCTTGATATGTGGTTTCCAAATTTCAGCGACAAATTAAGCGACATTCCTGGCACTTTGTGAACTATTAGTGACTTTAAAAATACACACTGAGCTTTAATTAATTTCCTTCAAAAGGAGAGCTGTGTGTGTGTGTGTGCGTGTGTGTGTGTGTGTGGATAATGGGATAATGATATCTTTCGTTCTTGCCAACCTGTACACATGCTGATCTGTGACATTTCTCTCAGGTTTGTTGGTTTTTAGGGGGGAAAAAGCAACATTTACACAGATCTGTGCACACAGAAATACCAATATTTGTGAAGGGAAACCTTTTTATTTGTCTTCTGTCAAACACACTTCTATTTACAGTCAACTTTAACTCTTAAATGTATCATCTCTAAGGGATTTCTACTGCAGCCAGGCATTAAACAAAATCACAGAGCACAAACAAACAAGACGACACAGCAATAAACATCAACAATATCAATAGATACTGACGGACCAGCGACACAAAGACAAATTGACAAAATAGAATAGATACATCTTACTTCCAAAAACTGTTGAACAACTCCCATAATCCATCTGTACTTTCTTCGCCCATTTCTTTGGGATATTGGTCTTAGTTCATCAGGTGTACACAGATAGCCTCACACAGCGCTTTGTGTGTCTGCCGGATGACCTGATGTCATTGTAGTGAGTTTGTTCTTCTCTCAATGGCCAAAAACACAATTTTACCGACCATCTTTACACGGAAGCCATTTTCTTTTAAAGTCACACTCAAGGTAGGAGGCTCAAATGTCGTACTCTTGGTATCAAGGCTGCAAGTTGTTTACAAAGTGAGTCTTGATCGGCAACTGAAAAGACAATGGACAGTGAAAATCTGAACCAACTTTGATTCATTTACATCCATTAAAATAAATGGGTTGAACACATTTACTCCTCTCCTGTCATATTGTGTAACATATTCAGAAGCTAATGTTGGCTCTCACTAGCTTGTTGCCATCCCTTGAAATTAGAGTTCTCAACGGGTCGGCCCGGCTCGACAAGCCCGACCGGACCCGCAGGTTCGGGCCGAAAAAATACGCAAATGAGCCGGGTCGGGGTGGGTCGGGCCTCGGGCTTCCTTTTTTATAAAAGACATTTCATAAAACACATTTCTTGCAGGTTGTAAATTATATATTGTTTGTTGTGAATCATCGCTGTTCACGTGTGTTGAAGAGTAAGTCTGGCTGCATGCTTCATGGGGAGGGGCAGACGCAGACCAACTGTATGAGGAAAACAATGCAGGCGTGCGGGGGGTCCGGTTCGGCCCGGGTTCGGGCAGACAGTTCATACAGGTGTGTCAGGCTGCGTCAGGTTCGGGCTTAAAAACCCGCGGGCCGGGTCGGGTTGTAATTTTCAGGCCCGTTGAGAACTCTACTTGAAATACTGGTGTTCCTCCAGATGTTCACAACATGTCTTCTTTTCAGTTGCTTCTCAATCAGAAAGCTGAGAAATTATAACAGTTTGTCGGATTTCCTCCGACTTTCAACCTGGTACGTGTTTGACCCTCGCACCTTGAGCTTAACATCACTGGAAAATGGCAGTAGTGTGATTATGGTCTATATCTCTTTTTCCCTGAGAGAACTCATCAGCTTCATGTCCATCTCAGACCTTTTCATCCTTTGTTGTTGTTTCCAGATGTCTCATTGTTCTCTTTGTCTCTGTGTAGACCTCAGGCCCCTTCCCGACGTGGCGATGACCGGTAACTGCACCCACGAATGCACCGAATTCGGCCACTCTGACTCCTGCTGGATGCCCGGCCAGCCTTCCCCCACCCGCAAGGTGTCCAAGAACGCCCCCAAGCTGTCCACCTTTGTGCCTTACCAGGAGATGGACGGGCAGGAGCAGCTGATGGCCAACGGCAGCCCCAAGCCCCTGGCGACAGAGGAGCGTGGGACGGGAAGTGGCGGCAGCAGCAGTTCCAAAGTGGCCAACATGCGGTTCATGACGCCCTACAGCAGTGCCTACCCAGGGGGCGGAGACTCGTCCGGTAAAGACTGTGGGCTGGAGGAGATCCCACTGAGCCAGGGGGTGGAGTACCACTCAGCCACCACTCCAACCGGCCAGACCTCCAAGAGGGAGATCTACCTGTGAGGGCGCAGCTCTCCACCTTAACCATCCCCCCGACCCCCGACCCCGACCCCTTCCTCTTCAGCATCCCCCGTCGCTGCTCGCCACCACCTGTCCCGTCCCGCCCCCTCACTGCCGCCCCCTGTGCCTATTACTCGCTGTGCCGCAGCACTGATGCCCCTTCCTCCTTTTTATAACTGCATCCACCGTACAAGGCTTTAGACCCTCGCCCCACTGACACCGCCGCCACCACCCCCCTCTAGAAACCAATCAAATGTAAAATAGAATTAATTAAAATCAATTGAAGAAAAACACGCGGCTCCTGCTGCTGCGGAAGGAATGTAAACTACACCACATCGTTGTGATAATTTAATGGGAAACTATTTAGCTACTCACATATTTGAGTTGGATTTTTGTGTGTTGCTTTAGGCTATGTCGCTGTGTTGGAACAGAAAAAGAAAAATACACCTTCTGGGGAGAAGGAAAACAACATCTTGTAAATCCTACTTAAGTATACTGTGTAATGCTATCTATCCTGATTTTTTTTCCGATTTGTTTGATTTTTTCTTTATAATTTTTCTCTGTCGACTTCGGAGCCTCCGGGGAATACATTTTTGAGCAGAGTTGCATCAAATCAACCAGGCTCGTTTTTATCAGAAACAGCTTGTCGACGAGACGTTTGCTGAAATGCGGCTGTTTTCCAACCTCCGGAGTTGCTGGTGAGAAATATTTCAGGTCTGTTCATTTTCTTGCC
Source organism: Sparus aurata (assembly GCF_900880675.1). Taxonomy (NCBI): domain Eukaryota; kingdom Metazoa; phylum Chordata; class Actinopteri; order Spariformes; family Sparidae; genus Sparus; species Sparus aurata. Next base: position 3,570,774 of record NC_044204.1, on the reverse strand, counting down.
GTGAAGAGGTCGTTTTTTCAGTGTACAGAGCTGTAAATACTACAAACAGTGACAGAGGAAACTGCTGTGGCTGTAAGTGTGGATCCGTGGCTGTCGTGCTGTCTGGAGATCTTCATGTTACGTCGGATTGATGGACTAAAACCTTCGCATGTACAGAGAAATGGCGCCGCAGCGTTAGCTGCCACACTGCAGGAACCTGGACTCTTGAGCATCACCAACGGTGCCGAGTTATAAACACAAGACTTTTTATTATTTTTTTTCTCCTCAACTACTTTGTAACACACTTGAATCTGGGTCCATGAGGGGACAAAACCATTTGAGGTGAACCGATACCAATTTATTCAGAACTGAAAGAGTTCTTAAGTGCTTCAGTGGACTTATCAAGTATCAAACTACCAGTTCTATTGTTAATGCTCTTGTCAGTAGTATACCATGGAATGAAAACTCAACATGAAAGTGTGTGTGACGGTTAAATTTATTCTCACAGAAAACCATCCAAAAAAAAAGTCACATGAAAACATTCAAATTTTGGTTTTCATGTATAAAAAATGAAATTTCCCTTTACTGATTTTAAACAGACAAACAGACGTTCACATGTGAAAAGTCTGAAGGTTTAAACTCCCACTAGCTTCTCCCTTCAGGTGTTCAAATCAAAAAACATTATTTGGTTCCAGCTCCACTGAAGTGAAAATGAACAGTTTTTTTTTTTTTCATTTTTTATCACTTTAAACTGAATATCTTTGACATTTGAAAACATTTTAAACCTTTGCCACAGGCTCTGGAAAATGTAGACTTTTTCACATATTTTTACTTTTTAGAGACTACACGATTAACTGATGAGTAAATTAAGGAAAATCATTCATACTTCATTATTCGCCACAATAGAAACTATTCTCTTAGCCTTACGGGATAAGAATTTAAAATGTGTCCGTCCTGAATGTGGTGCAAGAGGGAAGGTCGAGGCAAATCAATTGGGGGTTCATCATCTGGGGAGCAGGAATCAGATCGGTAAATGACACGACAGGTTGCTGCTTGGATTTGGATACTTGGATCTGCTTGAGTTAAAGCAGAAGCATCAGATCTGGTTCTTACCAATTGTTAAAATCTTCCCATAAGAAAAGATTTCAAAGCTTGATCCATAAATGATGTGTTGGTTAAAATGTGTGCTATGGTTTCAGAGCAGCAGTTTCTTTGCTGATCCTGACGCGTCCACCTCCACACATCACAGCTGGGCTGCTTCAGTGTGTTATTTGTGGTAACTGTGGTGAATGTTACCCCGCTGTGTTCTAGAGCTTGAAGGAAGAGCTCTCCGGTCAGTGTCGCCTCTCGTTAGTTCCCACCTCTTTACCTCCTCAGTGTGAGGCCGAGCTGTTTGACGTTTAGCAGAAGTATTTATTAAACCTGTTAGCTCAGTGCAGCGGGGGAGGTGGGCGCCGCTTCCCGCGGTGCTGCAGTCGCACAGGAATGCAGGATTAATGACACCTGTACGGGCCTCAGTCCACCAACACCCACTCCACATCGCACGGTGGAGAAACTCTAATTACAACCCGAGGCTCTGCACATTACCGCCGATAATTTGCGCCAGTAAAAGCGAGCTGGTTTTGTAGTTCATTCATTCTGAGGCTGGTGTTAATGGCTGCTGAGGGTAATGTGAGATTTCACCTGTAGTGATGCACACCAGCTGAGACTGGATGGATGAAAGGAGAGACACAGTGAGAGAGTGCTCTGCTAACAATCTCTCTAACAAGTCATTTAGTCTCTCACTGAGTCCAAGAGTCTTAAAACAAAGCAAGAAATCAGCCTGTGGAGGGAGATTATTTCACCGGCTCCCAATACAAATCAGCTTTATTCGCGTGTGTTGTGAAACACGCAATGAAAAGAATGAATGTGATTAAATATCAGACAGTTTTTTGTTTTTTTTTACTTTAACAAAACTGGGTCGAGAGTTAAACCTTTAGTTTGTATTCGGTCAGATAATTTTGATTAACAGTGATTTTGCAGTTGTGAACTTTAATTAAGTTGCTCCAGAAACATTATATTCCAAAAAATGTTGTAATGAAAAATAACAGATAGAGAACTGAACTGATGAGTATTAATAAAATCCTTATGATAGCCATCCAGAAGAGACGATTATCATTTTTTAGTCTTGCAGACATTTTATTTTTCCACTTGAGAGTTTTCTTAGCCAAGTCTGCTCTCTTCTCCCATCAGAGCAGCAGGATGAGAGTCACCTCATGTCCAAGTCATATTTGATGATATTTGATGCTGAAGCACATTTGTCAGTCTGTTAGTTTTAGTTTTTAAAAAGTCAGTCTGTGTAATCTCTCGCATTCACAACTCAAAAGTCAAACTTACGTCTTCCTGGTCCTGCCTCATTCAACTTCTTTATTCGTTTCTAGAAACTTCCTGAAACAAAGAAAGCTGCTGTGGGATTATTTCGGCCCTGTTGGCAGAGAAGACTCGACGGCTGAATATGAGACAAAATGACTTGTCATTTGTTTTATTGCGGCGTGTGTGATGTGAACATCCACCCTCCAGAATCACACAGGGAACATCAAAGCGCCGCCGGCAGGCTGCGACGCCTTCGAAGTCTAAACAGGCAGCAAAACGGGGCCATCTGCCGGGTCGCCGAGGGGTCGCTCTATCTCGTTTTATTAGGCAAATAATCGCCTTCGCCGAGCGCGTCGGACCACTTCATTCCACTGCTTTTATTTAGTTTTTTTTTTTATGTTGGCTCATTTCAGCTCTGCCGCATAATTGTTTTTTATTGTACATACGTCTGTCTGAGGCTGGATGTGTGGGGTGTGTGCGGATGTTAACGCGATTCAAAACACGACTCCTCCGATCTCTGAAGGTGATTTGATTTATTGTCGACGTGTCTGCCTCTTCAGAAACCACACACAGTCTCACACAGTCTCAGTATTCCCCTGCAGATAAATCAACCATCATTCAACCCTCCCAGTGACAGAGATTTAGAGTTCACGGGCGCCGCCGTGGTCCCCCGCGCTCCCCATCTTCCTCTGGTGATTTAACGCCTCCGCTCAGAACTCTGATTGATTATTTACAGGCCCAACATGGAGGTCCTCATCGACTCTCCTCCTTCCTTTTCCCCCTTGCCACGCTTCACAGTTTCATCATAAACAAGTCATTTTTTCTTCTCCATGATTCCCGCTTGCCGCCCCGCCGACCGCTGCGCTCCCAGGCGGCAGGTGTGTTATGCTGTGTAAGGTAAAGATAGAGGAGAGAGGTCGGAGTCATGTAGCGTCAGTTTAACCTCAACTCTTTGGCACCAATTAACCCCAGAAGAAGAAAAGTGACCTCTGGTGACCCCTTGATGACTCAGTGACCTCTGGCATTGCTGTTGGCTTTAAGCTCAAAACAAAACCTGAGAGCAGGAGGGCAAACACGTACCCTCCTGCTCTCAGACGTGTGTGTGTGTGTGTGTGTGTGTGTGTGTGTGTGTGCGTTTGCCAACAATAGTGGGAAAGATAACAACGATGCAGACTAAATGGCCAAAAGTATGTGGACGGCCCAACAAATGCAAGCAGCTGTTTACTCTGCTGTAGGGGATCTGATCTCAATCAGACACCAGCAACAGTGAGATCATCTCAGAGTCGATGTTCAAACTTCATCCCAAAGGTCTGGGTGGAGTTTGAGTTCAAACCAGTCTCATTCCTCAATACCAGACTTGGAAAACCATTACTTCATGCAGCTGAGTGTGCATGGGGGCTTCGTCAGGATGAAGCTGGACTGAGACACATACCTTTGGTCGTTAAGTCTCCAAATCTACAGTTTGGATTCAATATTTTTAAGTCATTTACATTTTCTAACAGCAGCTAACGCTGAACAAAAAAAGAGTTGAAAAGATGAAGAGTTTCCGCTAAGTAATCAGAACACATTATTTTAAAGTAAAATACATTTTTTTGGAGGTGTTATTGATCACGGAACTTCACTCTCTTCCCTGTTAAATGGTGAAAAGTCTAGATTTTCCCCTTTAGCCCCACAGTTAAACAACACGGTATTGCATTTTCATCCTCCTGGATGTTTCTACACATTTACAATACACACATTAAATATGTGTGTGTGTGTGTGTCAGTGTGCATCAGGATGATCCTGAGCTTTTTGGTCTTGAGGCTTCCTGTCAGACTACAAACACTTCCTGCTCCCTGGAGGAACACCTGAACCCTCAATACACCCCACCAATCCCCACTGCCAACTACCCATCAAGCCCCAGGAGAGCTGCTGTCACACACACTGACAGCCTGTGTGTGTGTGTGTGTGTGTGTGTGTGTGTGTGTGTGTGTGTGTGTGTTCAGCAGGTGTCTCTGCATGCAGAGCGTCCATCTTCCGTCCCTTCACTTTCAAACCTGCTTCAGTGACGGATAAAATATACATGTATATATACATATACATATACATATATATGTATATATATATATATATATATATATATATATGTGTGTGTGTGTGTGTATGTGTGTGTGTGTGTGTGTGTGTGTGTTTCTGTGTGTTTCTAACATCACCAGAGTATGAAAACATGAATATTCCAAGGAGAAAACACAAAGATAGACAACATAAAACTTAAACATAACAACTCTTCTTGTCGTGGAGCTGCAGCTTGTCCTCTAACTTAGTTGTCCAGTCGATTTAGAAACTCTTCATGTGTCTGAGACTTTTTTCTTTTTAAATCGAAATCATTCCCATTACATGTTTGAAGGATAGTAAATCAGTGTTTGTCAGTGCAGCTCTGATCCACCTGCACATGAATCTGCAGTCTTTCTTTGCTTTTACAACAGCGCTGACGTGCATCACTCAATATTAAAATGCAGTTAGTTTACCTCTAGGAATCATTGTGTACATCCAAGCACACACTGGTTTACCATTTAAATGCAGTCCTTTATTCAAAATGCTTTTCTCAACTTGAAAACTGTGTTTTGGCACTAAAGCACGCTGGTTTACCCTTGATTTATTATTAACATTAAGTGCACTCGTTCACTTCTAAAACACTTTATAGACTTACTGATTTATGACTTAAATGCATAAATGTCTTTTAAAAAATGCTTTGGTTTATTTTTTAAAAACATATTGGTTTACTACTGACAGGCATTACTTATGTATGAAATCCACTGCTCTACTTTCAGAGATGTTTTGTTCCCTTAAACTCACAGACTGCGTCTCAAACTGTCTGTTTTTGTTGTTAAAGCTGCATTAATTGATGTTGTTAAAACAAATCGCATTACTCAGAGTAATGTCAAAAACAGATTTGGCGCCAACTTTGCCTGTTTTAGCTCCTAGTTGTGGAGTTGATAGAGACTAAAACTGTATTGTGCCAACATGTTATAATAAATGAAATAAGATACAAATGAATGCAGCTTTATGCAAGATTTATCAACTCATACTTTGCTTTGAAAACCAACATTTCTTCAAATCATATCGCATTTTTATAACAAAACAACAAAATGTTTGAAAAGTTGGAAATTGTTTTCAAAGCTTTTGCTTCTTGTTAAAGGTGACGTTAAAGTTTAGTTCACCTGTAGTCACAATTCACAGGTCCACCCATGTCATGGTAAGTAGGTGGTGATTAATTTAATTTTCTTTAAAACTGCCCCACATTTACGACAATAATTAATTCTAATATTTTTAAATGATAACATTCTGGTAACGCTAATAAACAGCCGGTGATTTCTTGAATACATATCCATCATTACAAGATACAACCTCCAACTAGTCTCTGCTTAACTTCAGAAACTGGTTGGAAATAATCTTCATCGCCTATTTACCGTTACGTTTCCAGACCTGTTAAATAATAAAGTATTGGCACATTTTCTAATAAAAGCTAATGAATCATTTAACACAAGTTCAATGTCAAAAAGCTGAATTAATTGAGGCCACAGTTTGAGACGCAGCCTGTATTTTGTACTTTACTTCTTTATTTGACACTGTTCGAGTGGTGAAACTCTTCTGGTCTCTTTATCATGTTGTTGTAGCTGTGAGTTCAGCCGTATGGTGGAAATCTGCTCCTAAATGACAGTGAAACATGAATGTTTTTTTTTTTTTGTTTTTTTTTTTTTGTTTCTGAGTCTGTGCAGTTTAATGAAGAACTTCAAATACACAACAGGAATTCTTCTTCCTTCAGAGTTTTCCCCTCGACTCCTCTCCTCAGTCTGACCCTGTCAGTGATATTACGAGTCCGTCAGTAACATTATGACTCAGTGAAATCATCTTTTCTCTCTTCTCTCCGTCCACTAATATTTAGTCCAGAACAAGTTTGTTCCTCTTGTGTAATCGTTGGTTTTAAGTTTAGGACTTTTGCACTGGTGGTGAAGTCACAGAAATAAGACGTGAAAAGATCCACAGTGGTTTCATGAATAAACTCTCTGTGTTTTTTTTATGACCTGTCCACAATCTGTAAAAACTCTTCTTCTGCACCTCAAAAACATTTGTAGCTGAAGCATTTTTAAAGCCTCTACTTCGGTCGGACAAAGCCTTTCACAGCAGAAGTGCTTCTGAAACCAGAAAAAATCTATTTTGATTTCATCAGAAGTTCAGGATGGCAACTTTATCTTTATCACAAAATTAATTTTGAATCAATGAAGGCTTAGGCACGAAAAAAAAGAAACTCATACTGAACTTGTTAAACTGCATATAAGATCATTTTACAGCTGATGTGTACCAGCTCAAACTGCAGCTGATTTTATACAACTGAAGCTGAATTTGAATCCATTTCAAAATGGTTTGATTTCTTTTGTTTTCTGAGACACAAATTTGCAGCTGCAAATGCCTTAAAGTTGTAGTTTGCAGCCATTTGACAATCTTGTCGCACCAAGACATGTCGCCAGCAAAATTGGCATCTTTTGGTACGTGCGCCTTTTTCCCTTACCTCCACATTTTTCTTGCGGTTTTAACAAGTTGAAATACTTCAATTGTTTCGGTGACACTGGTTTTCCACCACGTTTTTTTGCCCACAGAAGGCTTTAATGAGGCATTTTTCAAGCAACCTGTAGCAAGCAGTCTCTGTGTGATCGGGGCTTTAAAAAGTAAAAACCCTTCAGCAGTTATAAAATGGCTCCTGTTCTGGAACGACCACATTTACTGACAGGGGACATCACATTTTAAAGTGCCCACCAGGAAGTTAGTACTGTACTTAAAGGAGACGGAGCTTTAATAATTACTATGTGTCAAACTGAAATAGGCTTGAAACTTTTGTCCCATCATCACACTTGAAAGCATAAAGTTGTTATTTTTTTGCCGTTGATCATTGTGACATCATCAGGACGACAAAACTGGCTGAGGGACGACCTGATTGACGGGTAAAATCTGTTGAGCGCTCCTTTATTAAAACATGGAGCTCCACTGACTTCCACTGCTGTGAATGAGGCCCACGTCCTTATTTATTCTTATTTTGTTTTATCTTATTATTGTCAGATTATTCTGTGACTAACATCAGTGCAAAAGTCTAAAAAGTCTAAAACCAAGTAAAGACACGAGAGCAGCAGCCTCGTTCGACATGATCTCATGTGATAAAGTTTGGAGTGGTTTGCTGTTTTTTGGTTGTGTATTATACTAAAGCTGGAGTCTGAAAACGAGGCTTCAGCTGAGCATGAAACAAGCCAACTTTATAAATATTATACATTTTTGTTGTTGTCGCAGTTGTTTTTATCAATGTTATGGAATCAACACCGCTATAGACATACTGTATGAATATAAATGGTCGTTGCTGTTTTCTACCAGACGCGGCAGTGTAAATGACGTTTTCTGAGCGGGCAGACTGGACTCTGTGTTTTCTATTTCTTTACTCCATCAGAACTGCGGAACTGATTCGACCCAACGGTCAAACAGTGACGTCAGCTGCGACAAGCTAACCCCAAACAGGAAGTAACAGAAAAGAAACAGAAGCTACAGAAGCTGAGAGCCGCCATGCTAATGCTAATGCTGATTTTAGGGTAGTTGTCTTGTGATTGTGACTTCCATCTATCAAGAATTTGATTTGATTGTCCAGGATAACAGACAATTAGCCTTAGTGAACAAGTACGCAATTCTGCTTATATTATATCAATGATTTCTTGACGTCCATGCTCTAATTGAACTCTTGCAGATTATCACAGATGAAGAAATGTACATAATTTAGAATTTCTAAGCCATTTTTTTCTTTGAGATAACAAAAAACTACAAGACGAAAAAATAAATTAAATATGTCATAATTATGAGATAATGTTTGAGATATTTAGATGAAGAAAGACGTCATTATCTGGGATTAATTATCTAAGAAATGTTTGAAAACTGCAGCTGCACAATTTGTTATCACAAGTAAATTAAAAAACGATGACAAAAAGATGACACAAATATTTGTTATATTGACTGCAAAAAAAGTTTTATGTAGTCTTGACTTTCACAAAATATTAAAAATCTGTGCACCCAAACAAATAAATATGAAAAAATTGGCTGCAGGATATGTATTTAAAAAATAATGTATTTGATTTTCAATGGCATAAAAAAGTTACATAAAGCAGTTACATAAAGTAAATAAAACTGATATATGAATGTAACTGAAAATATAATTGTCCTCACTGACATAATTGTGCTTTGTTCTTTGAGATAACACCTTTAAAAATTAAAAAAAACATGATAACCATGGCGGCTCCAAGCTTCTGTATGTCACGAATTGAATGGAAAAAATGTAATTTATTTTAAACTGGAATAAGAAAACAGCAGGACAGAGCTGCCGAATCACTTTTGTCTTTACAGGAAGTCCACGTTTGTAGCCTAATTGTTGGTTGGTTATATTTATATAGGAACAATGCTAGTGATGCCTTGTTTTTTGTACAGTTTTATGTACATGGAAGTGTAGGTTTTTAAAAAAATGAAGATGAAAAAAATATATATATTCAAACAACGTGAAGGAAATCTGACCTTAAACCTGTAGGATTATATTGTCTAAAGTACCGTAGGCTCTATTAAATGTAGAAGTGATGATTCAGGCTCAGAGCGGAGGACGACGACAATGACGTGTCTCCTCCAATCATCCACCGGCTTTATTGCTTTCCTTTCAGTTCTCTCATGTTCGTCTATCCTGAGACAAACTGTACATTTCTTTGGTTTCTTTCTGTCTTTGGTCTTTAATTTTCTTGGAGGAAGTTGGGTGATGTGTTTGTTCAAACCTCATCTGTTCTCTTTTGATCAGCATCCGCATGTTTGAAAAAAAAAAAATGTGGTCTTTTATTTTTGCTGAGCAAATCAAAGAAATGATATCTTGTAATTATTCCTTCCTTATAGCTTTACAATAAAATACATTCAGTCAAATGAAACTGATGGTCATCACTGTCTCTTTTTGTCTCTCCAGTTCACAGGTTGTCATCCATGTGGCTTCAGCTGGCATCACATTTTCTCAGATTTATCTTGCATCCTATCGGTTCAGACATCGATTCAGTCAGCTCCATGGTTAACGACTTCTGTCCATGGTTACCGACATGTGTCCATGGTTACAGACAAGTTTTTATGGTTACCAACACTTTTAATGGGGACTGACGTGTTTCCATGATTACTGACATGATTCCATCGTAACAACATTTCTCCATGGTTACGATGTATTTCAAGTATTACCAGCGCATATCCATGGTTATAAAACATTTCCATGGCTGACGATGCGTATCCATGGTTACCATGTGTTTCCATGGTTACTGACACATTTCCATGGTAACCAACGTGTGTTCATGGTTACAACACGTTTCCAAGGTTACCAACAAGTCTTTGTGGTTACTTACATGTTATCATAGTTACAGCCGAGTTTCCATGGTTACCGATACATTTCATGGGGACCGGCGTGTTTCCATGGTAACCGACACGTTTCCATGGTTACTGACATGTTTCCATGGTTATGGCACATTTCCATGGTTACCAACGCATTTTAATGATTACTGACACATTTACATGGTATCGACATGTCTCCATGGTTTCAATGCATTTAAATTATTACCAACGCATATCGATGGTTATGACACGTTTCCATGGTTACTGACACGTCTCCATGGTTATGGCACATTTCCATGGTTACCAATGTGTTTTTATGGTTACGACACGTTTCCAAGGTCACCAACACGTCTTCGTGGTTAGTTACGTTTCCATAGTCATGGATGAGTTTCCATGGCTACGACCCATTTCATGGGGACTGACATGTTTCCATGGTCACTGACACGTTTCCATGGTTACAACACATTTCCATGGTTACCAATGCGTATCCATGGTTACTATGTGTTTCCATGGTTACTGACATGTTTCCATGGTAACGACATGTCTCCATGGTTACAATGCATTTCAATTATTACCAACGTATATCCATGGTTACTGACACATTTCTATGGTTATCAATGCGTTTTCATGGTTACGACACATTTCCATGGTAACGACATGTCTCCATGGTAATAATGCATTTAAATTATTACCAACACATATCGATGGTTATGACACTTTTCCATGGACACCGACACGTTTCCATGGTAACTGACACGTTTCCATGGTTATGGCACATTTCCATGGTTACCAATGTGTTTTCATGGTAACGACACGTTTCCAAGGTTACCAATGTGTTTTCATGGTAACGACACGTTTCCAAGGTTACCAACGCGTTTCATGATTACCGATATGTGTCCATGGTTGCTGCTGTTTGACTTTTACCACTTTACCACTTCACTTATCAGACTAAAGTTCTGCCAGCAGAAGGGACAAACTGTCACAGAAGTTAGCAGGACCAGTTCAGGTAACATGAGGGAGGTGATAGTTCATAGTAGTTTGTCATGCCAAAGGAATTAAGAGGTGTACAGTAAGGTGTACACATCTCTGGCTGATTCAACATCCAAACAGACCCACCGAAAAACTGCAGCACACTAGCAGCATGATGAGGCTGTCCTTAGACACAATGTCAACACAGTGGCACTGTTAGCATGCTAATGGTTAGCAGTTAATGTCAATGATCAAAGCTTTTGTACACCAAAATAAGAGTGTAAAAGCAGGTTTGTAAGATGCAGGTTAAAATCACTGTTTGAATCCTTTCCCACTAAGAAAAGAAGAGTCAGAGACGTACTCCTCAGCTTGCAACATTGCACTGGTTGCCTATTTCTTTTAGGACTGATTTTAAAGTTCTTTTACTCATTTATAAAGTCTTAAATAACCTTGCACCATCTCATATTGGCGATTTGCTTTCTTTTTATACCCCAACAAGAACGCTCAGGTCCTCCAATGCCTGTCTTTTAGTTGTTCCTAAGGTGAGCCACAAGAAAACTGGTGAAGCTGCTTTTTGTTTTAATGGCCCTAAACTCTGGAACACTCTCCCTTTAGACCTAAGAAGAGTGGACTCTTTAGCCATTTTTAAAAAGAAATTGAAAACATATCTTTTTAATTTGGCTTTTAATAGGGGTTGATTTTATCTTTTATCACTGTTACTGCTTTTCTTTGTTTTGTTGATGATGTGTTTTGTTTTCAACTGTTGTGTTTTTATTGTTTCTGATATTGCTTTGTTCAAGCACCTTGGGCTGCAGTCGTGCATGAAAGGTGCTCTATAAATAAAGATTATTATTATTATTATTAATATTATGAGAGAGAAGACAAACCACATGATCACAACAAACCGCACACAAAAATCACAAGAACAAACTCAAGAGAAAAGACGAACCTCTTGACAGTCATGTGTTTTATCACAGACCTACCAGGGAAAATATCAGCCAATCGCATTGTTGGACTGACGGGAGTAGAGGTTGGAACAAAAAGAGCACTTTTCTTTCTGATGATCCATTTTCTAAGTCTGATCTAAATTGTTTCCTCTCCTGAGTTTATCATTTCTCAACTGGTGGGGAAAAGTTACATTATTTCAAAGTTCCATACATTGTTCCAAACAAAAAAATGTTCACACATGTAAACAGTACATTTGTTCTCCTCCTCAAAAACAATTCCCTCACATCATTTTTTTTGACAAGTTTCATTTGTGAAAAACGTTGTTTTGTGTTAAAAAAATCCCATTTGCCTTCTCAAAATTAAGATTTTCCCTTCTTGGGAAAACTTTCTTTCAAATGAGAAAAGATTGTTATTTTAAATAAGATTTCTTTTTTCATGTGTGCTAAACGTTTTTAAGGGTAAAGCTATTTTGTGCAAAATCTCACAACATTCCTGACTGACAAAACTTGTTTTTAATATGTGAAAGCAAAAATCCCCTCCTAACATGTTTTATGCTTTCAGAAATTTTCAGAAATGAGAAGAAAAAAAATTTGTCACAGATTTAAAAAAATAAAAATCTTAAAATATTTTTTTCCCATATTGAAAATGTCTTTTTCTTTCTCCCTGGAAACATTTTCACTCACTCTCACACAGGATCTGTTTTATTCTCCTGAAAAGAAATCTTAACTTGGTTTCATGCATAAAAACATGTTTTTTTCAGGGTGCGGGAAAAAAAATCTGAAAAAATTAATTCAGTGTGTTCAGAGTGTTAATTCAACACTTTACACTCAATTGTTTTCCTCCCAAGAGTTCACAAAATGTTTTTCTCATGAGAAATGTTTTGCTTTCATATTGATTTCATAAAAACAAACCCTTGTTATGTTTTTAAAATTAATGGTTTCTTCTTTGAATTTTTGTTTTTCGCCCATCTCTAAAGTTTTTTTTTAGGTGTGAAACCTAGTAAAAAAAAATCAAAAGGAAAAAAACCTTGTTTCACATTTAAGAAGTATTTGTCCTCAAATAAATGTTTCCACTCAGTTTCATATTTGACAAAAACTGTTCCTAAATTGTTTTATTCACTCCTTTTTTTCAAGAATCATAAGAAAAAACACATTTTTAGTACACATGTAGACAAAAAGAAATTGCTCAAATAATATTTTTTCACCTCTTTCTTCCTTGATTCAGCTTCACACATAATTTTTTTTTTCTCATGAAAAATATTCATCACTTTGTTTCACACATAAAAACGTTTTCTCAACATATTGTGGTGTGTGTGTGTGTGTGTGTGTGTGTTAAATGGAGTGGGAATAAATTAGGAGAAAACATGATTTTCATGCACAAAAATGTCAGACGCATTGAGTTTTTCTTATTAAAAAAATCTGTGTGTGAAACAGAAAGGGGGTTCAAAATAAGGAGAAAAAATATTTTCCTCCCTGAAAAATATTTTTTCACTCCTTGTTATGCCCCTGGTCTGGGGGAAAACAGAGACATTCAATTCGATTGTGACCTGGGCAAAGATTTTGGACCTAAAGTTTGAGCTTTGTTTGCCTAGGATATGTCTGGGAAGGCCGAATGTGGAAAAGAATTTGACTAGTGCCTTCACGATGACTCGGGCTTCCAACGAGCGTAGTCGGAGTGCTTTAGGGTAACAGTACAGGTGGCATCACACTTTGTGGTGAGGAAGTATTGATTACTGGACTTTGTTTTTGGAAGAGGCCCAATGCAGTCAATAATAACATGTTCGAATAGTTCTCTGTTGACAGGGATTGGTGTCAATGGAGCAGCTGGAATAACCTGATTGGGTTTAGCAGAGATCGGGCAAGTGTGGCACGAAAGACAGAATTTCACAAGGTCAGATTTAAGTCCGGGCCAGAAGAAATAATAGAGGACATGATGAAATGTTTTTTAACACCTAAATGGCCGGACATATTGTGGTCATGAGCCAGACTCAGGACCTGAGGATGGAATGGCTGTGGCACTACAATTTGGCGGACAGACTGGTGCATAAAACCAGTACAGGTAATGTGAGAGTTGTGTCGTCAGGCTGGAGCTCTGTAATAGGTGCACTTATTTCACACTTGGGAGGTGAGCTTGGTGGGTCGGAGGAACTCATGAAAGAGTCACTCAGATCCATCAAGTCCCCAAATGTAGGTGCCTGAGCACAGGGTATGGCATACATGGGAAACGAGTCTGGCCCTGTTTTTTTAGGTCTCGGGTGATGGGAAAACTTTCCCTCCTGCTAAATCACTGCCGAGTATAAAATCCACACCCACTAATGGTAGCTAGGGATGCACAGCAATCTGGAATTCCCCTGAAACAAATTGTGAATCTAACTGAACAAAGTGCAAGGGTGCCCGAATAACACTCAATTTAACCCCCCATTGCCGGTTATCCTGCAGGATAGCGATCGGTACATGGTTTTCATCACCGACAAGAGAGCACGAATCGTCTGAAATGAATGGCTTGAAAACAGAGTCCGTTTGCTACGGACGGTGGCTTTCAAAATATCATAATTCAAACTGTCCTCAACTGACAGAGATGTGCATACCTCTTGGGCTTTACCCACTAGCTTACACAACACATTTTTTGGCCACTTCAACATAGCGGCAATGCGTTCAAATGGTTGAAATATGAGTCCACTTCAGACTCTCTAAATGGTGGAACTAATGCAATGTGCCTGCTAACATCAAAACTGTCCTGGGTTGTCTGGGAGGGTGACTGTGTGGTTGAGGGACTGGCCACAGCAGCAGCTCCCCGCTCTATCTCAAGAACCTTCAACGTGAGATGCATGGCCTCCACCTTCAACTCCCGATTTCGCACCTCCACCTCCCTTATGCACAGAGTCAATTACAGTTCCTCTGAAGACATGCCAGTCTGAATGGGGAGGGCATGGAGTGGGGCAGGAATGCCAGCCAGTACCCCCAGCTCAGCTCCAACTACAGGAGCTGGCTCATCAGCAAGCCCCTTTCAGTTAGTTTATCAACCAGAAGCTCCTTTGATTCCTACTTCTTAACATTAACTTGCACAAACACATCAAAAAACTCTTCAATCAAAATAAATTCAGCTTTCTTACATTCTTTTTATGTCTAAGTCGAAGTAAACTCTTCCAAATTAAACTCCATATTTGCCACCTGCACAAAGAAAAAACTGCCAAACAAGCAGAGATGAGGAAGAAAAGATCAATCAAGCTCATCCGATTCACAACGACGATTGCCAAGGAAAAGAACGGATGAACCCCCAAATCATGTTGCGCCCCTGGTCTGGGGGAACCAGAGACATGACATGATGTGCTTCTCCCCATTCTTCCCACTCCCAAGAAGGCCAGTGTCACCAGAAAGGTAGCAAGGTAGCTTTTAATTTGCTTCAGAGGGAGAGAAAGCCAATTAACACAACCAACAAAAGAATCTATCTTCCTACCTTCCTTATGCAAATCAAAAATATTAACAAAAAGGCAAAATCTTACCTAACTCCTATATAAGGAAACACAGGAGAAAAAGGGTCAAAGAAAAGGCTTCTCCCCCCTACAGGGCTACCACACAAATGTGGGTGAATTGGTAGACAGGAAGACTGCAGTCAGTCTGTGCTTCAAAAAAGCTTCTCTCTTCACTCTGGCCAGTCCTGGAACAGCAATCAGGCAGCTCAAGCCAATCACACGATACGCACACACACCCAGAGAAGACTGCTCACACACTAGGAGGAGGAGGGACAGAGCACGCTGAAAACACGCTTTTCCCTGTTCATTTTTTTTTAAGTATCAGGAGAAAAAAAATCGGGCACAGAAATGTCCCACTCATCTGTTGAATTTTTTCTCTTCTGTTTTTCTAACAAAAAGTGAGAAATGAGAATAAATCTTCATGTATGAAATCGTGGGGTAACAAGGGGTGACAAATGACTGTGTTTTCATCACAGCCGATCAGAGACTGCTGCAGAGTCATGTTACACGAGAGTGAACACATTCACATTAAAGACAGCAGCCAGATGATGGGGGACTTTTTGTTGTTTTAAAGGGCAACATAATAAGACAAAATACAACAAGTTGCGCCCAGTGTAATTTTTTGTTCCTGATGCCCTCCATCTGTTGACACAAACTATAAACTGTATCTGTCTGACGTGTTAACTTAAATCGGTGTACTGTACGGGGGCACCTCGGGTCAAAAACTCCCTGATGTCCTTCCTGAGGACACGACCTTTGTGTCCTCACTGGATGGGAATATCAGGTTTTCCAGTTGATGGTGTCCCAGCTGATAGGACCGTGAACAGTTTCCATTGAGACACCCTCCTCCTCCTCCTCCTCCTCCTCCTCATCATCCCTGTCCCAAAATGTTTCTGCGGCGCTCCGAGTGACTTACGGTCCTTACAGTGCCGCTTCTCCTGATGTTCCTAAGGAGCCATAAACGCCTCGCCTCTGCTCCTCCGTTATTGGATTCCACTTCAGGAAATTGACTCGTGAATCCTCAAGTTGCAGTGTGTCGTGCCCTAAAGCGAGACACCACCCAATCACATTTCAATAAAAACAAACACTGTACACGGCTGCCGTGTATGAGGAATATCAAAACGCACTCGGAGGAAGGCGCTTATGACACACTGCGCTTATAGCGCTGTTGCATCGCATTACAGCAGTAAATTGAAATTCGGGGCGAAATGATTAAATTCATTGCCACACAACATTTCTGGGAACAACAAAAAGAAAATATTATCACAGCTTGTTTTGAAGAGGATGACACAGTTGCAGCAGGTTGCTTTTCTCTGCCTTCTGTCTCCCCAAAGGTTTCATCACTTTACCCTATTTCTCCTCTTCTGTTTTTCTGATTTAGGCTGTTTGTCTTCACATCCCTCCTCTCCTCCTCGCCTCCTCTCCTCCTGTCCCCCCTCCTCCTCCTGTCCACCTCCTTCATTTTTTCCCCACTTTCTTTCATCTTAACTCCTCCTTCCTTCAGTCCTTCTTCATACCCAGATTTCTCCTTTCCTTTCTCCTCATTTCCTCCTCAGCCTCTTCATCTTTTTTCATCCTGCCTCTTTCCCCTTTTCATCTTTTTACACTCTTTTCTTTCATCTCAAATTCTCCTTACTCAAGCTGTTGCTTCCTTCCCCATTTCCTCTTTTTCCAGCACTCTCTCTCTTGTCTGCATCCTCCCTCTTTTCATATTTTCCTCCATCTGTCCTCTTTCCTCTCCTATTTGTGATTTTTATCCCCTTTTCTTCCTTTACCAGCTCTTTTGTTTTTACCTCTCTTTTTCATTTTCTTCCCTTCTTTTATCCAATTTCCTCATCTCTCCTCTGCTGCCTCTTTCCCCTTTTGTTTTTTTCTTTGTCTTTCTTCCTTCCTCCTTTCTTCCTCCCTCTCCTCTTTATTTCATCTGCCTTCAGGCTTCATGTCCTCCCATGTTTCCTCAACTCCTTCATCCTCTTCACAGCCTTTCTTCCTGGTTGCTTCCTCCCTTAAATAATCTCTCCTTCCTTACCCCTTTCCCCTCTTCCTATTTTCTGTCTCTCACCCACGCTCATCCTTCTTTCAGTCCCTCCTTCCTACCCTTCTCCTTTCCTAACTCCTAATCGAGGAAATAACCTCTATTTGTTCTCTTCCTTATCCTCTTCCTATTTTCTCTCCTCACCCTTCCATCTCAATTCCTCCTTCAAACCTTGCCTCCTCCCCATCAGTCCTTGCTGACCACCTCCATCTCTTCCTCTGTCAACTCCATCCTGCCTCCTTTATTTGTCTTTCATCTCCTTTCTCAATTGCTCAAGTCCCATCATCATCCCTTGTTTGTACTTTCTCTCTTGTTTCCTCCCTTACTTCCACTTCCCCTCTTCACATCCCTTCTCTAAATCCTTGTGCATCAGTCATCTTTCCTTTCCCTTGTTTCCTCCCTTCCTACTCTTTACCTCCACTTGTTCACTCCCTCCCCACTCTTTCCTCTCTTTCTCTCTTTCAGTCTTTTTTCCTCCTTTCCTTACCCTTTCCTTCATCCCTTGATTAGCAGTTATTCTTCCTCATCTCCTACCCCACTGCATCCTTTCTCTGGCCCCTTTCTTTTTTGCTTCTTTCTGTCTTTCTTCTTTCCTGTCCATCCCAACTCTGTCTTGCTTCAGTCCTTCTGTCCTCTCTTGCCTCCTCCCTTTGTTTTCTCTATCTTCCTTCGCCATCCCTCTCTTCCTCTCTCCTCTCTCTCTCTCTCTCTCTCTCTCTCTCTCTGACTGGATGAATCTGAAATAAAGGTCGTTTTAAAATTCAAAAAATTCTCTCTCTCTCTCTCTCTCTCTCTCTGTCTGTGGTTATTGTGGAAGTACGAATGTGAAGCGAACTGAAAACAGGAAGCAGATTATTGAACGATAATGCAAGATGAAACTGTATCGATTCTCAGCCCTGAAATCAGGTCGCAGCGGTGGCAGAGCAGAGAGAGAAATTAGAGTCGAAGAACGCAGGAAGTCAAATATGCAGAAGCAGCAATTTCAAGGTGATAAGGGCACATTAAGATGAATGTATGAATGAGAAATAAGACTCAGTGTGCAGTGAAACAGAGCTGGTATCTCCGGGAACATTGGGATCTCCAGGAGAATTGAAAATAAAGCTCCAGGACTGTTTTTTTTTTTTTATTAAATGTGGCCAAAAAACTAGAAGTCAGACTTTTCTTCACTGGAGAGCTGCTGCAGAAAAGTGATGCTGAAAGCCTCTTTCAGATGGCTTCACACCACAGTCTGAGTTGTGGATGAAGAGGAAGATGAAGAGGAGGAGGAGAGTGGTGTTATGTGGTCAGGAAATAAATTTTTGGCAGATAGAGAAAGTGAGAGAGTGCCGGGAGGACAGAGAGACTTTTGTGTGATTGGTATTAAGGCAGACTGTCTGGCAGGCGGTGGGTGGGAGGTGACGGATGTACGGGTGGAGGAGATGTTAAAGAAGAAGAGGAAGCAGCAGCAGAACTCCAGCAGTCTGTAAAGATGCTAATGAGGAAGTGATGATGCAGTCTGAGGAGTCGACAAAGAGGAAAATGACAAAAGAAAAAAAATGGAACAGAAAAACAGCCCCCCCTGCATTAATATGGATCTCATTTATAGATAAAAGTATTTACACCTCAACGCAGCCTTTGATTGGTTTAGGTTCAGTTTTCAATTTCATCTTGTGACAGCGTTGTGCTTATGATCAGATTAGAAACATGACTGGAGATGCCCTGACGTATCGTTTTTAGTTCTACACAAACAGTGTGAAATTGTCCTAGGTCTCATTAAAAACACTTGGTTTTGTTGCCACATAAAGAGACAGCTGAAAACTGTCCAGAGGTCTGGTTAAAAACACCAAGTTTCATCAGCACAAATACGCCTGGATATGTCTTGACTTAGTATCAAAAATATCCAATTTTTGTGAACGCAGGCACAGCACAAACTGTCCCGACGGCAATGTCATGCTTATAAATGTGGTGAAGAAAAGTTTAGGGAAGGGTTGTGGTTTGGCTTAAGATAACTACCTTATTATTCTAACTTAATTTACAAACATACCTACATTATCCATGTAACTGGAGTAACGTAACATACAAGATGTAACTTAGTAATCTAAAATAACTCACTGTAGACTTTTGGTTTGACTCGGTTCTTGAACACCAGTGTCCTGGGTGATAGTGCTTGTTTGACCTGACCATCCTGTTCCTGACGTCTCTTTATACTACTTTACCTGACTTCCTCCTTTTGCTGCCGTAAAAAATGTGACCACCTTCGATGAAATCTGCTTTAAATGTTACTTCGATTTTTGCTTGAACTGCTTTCAAATTTAGCCGCGCCGTTTCGGGTATTTAAGCATTCTTGTAAACCATGGCTACATAGCACGAGTGATCGCCCATCAGTTGTGGTATTGTCTCATTCTTTGCAAGAATTAATCCAAATATCATTGGTTTTTAAATCACTCAAAGGGTTCCAGTTGAATTTAGTGTCATGCTGTTAGAGGACACCGAGCTGCATGGACAAGCATCTGAACCAACCACTCTGTATAAAAGCATGTCCTTTCTTCCCTCTAAATGTTGCATGTGTATGTGTGAATTAAACCAGGACCTTATCAGAGCGCTCCCAGCCACAAGTGTTCCCATTGAAATGCAAGGCGTGATGTTTAATCATTATAAGCGAGATCTGCGGCGGCCGGGCTAATCTCCATTTTAACATTTCATACAGCGCCTGCAGTTATGTGCCTTTTCCCCTTCCTTCCTCCCGCTGAAATGACGAACAATGGCTCCCTTTTTTCACAGCGGTGAAGTGGCAGTGGAGAGGAGGCAGAGCGCTGGTCGGCAGCGTTAACAGCAGCTAGCAAACTTGACCTCGGCGGGTTCATGCAAATGCACAGTTAGAGGGAATAATGGCTGCTGCTGCTGAAACACGACTCGGAGCTGCTCCACGCTGCAGAGGAGGACGAGCCGCCACAGTCACACTCAGAGCCGTTCAAAGGGATGAAGATCAGCCGCGGGATCATTATGCATTACAAACTGCCATTTACATTAATGCATTAATTATGGTTTATGCAGATTACAGGACATAAAAACAGAGACAACCAAGCAGGAAGCTTTGTCTCCTGCTACTGGGCGATGAGATGGATGGTACCTCAGAAAACTGAAGGGGTGGACAGAGTTTGCATTTATCTGTGGTCTGCTTTACATATTTCATACATACATGCAAAATGGGCTTCTACTTTGAAATACTGAGGGAAAACAACTTAAACCAGGTGCAGAAAGGAAAAAGACAGGTATGAAGCCTGCAAATGGTGTTAATTTATGTTCCATTCATGTCATGTGAGCAGGAAGAACAGAAACTATGTGAATGAAAATTATGTTTTTTATCGTGTTACATGTTTGTTAGCAGGTAATTCTCTTTAGCTATTTTGTGATTGGTCAATACTGTTTGTTTTACTGACTGTAAGCAAACAAACCAAAAAAAGCAAAGACTGCCTACTTTCCCTATTTGTATTTACAGCTGAAAGGCATAAACACTTACAGTTGTGGCATGTGCAGTGTAGAGGCAGATAGCAGATACCAGAAGGCAAATGTCTCTTTTAACACCTCTTCTTGCAAGATATTCACTACTTTGCAAGTAGTGACAACATGTAAAGTAGTATTACTTCGGGGGAGTTAGTGAGTCTTTCCGAGCTAACTGCCACCATCCTAGCCAAGGCCTCCCTATAGACTTGGTATGGCCGTGGTTTTCTCAGGCTGTGCTCTGAGTGTATTTTGTTTCTCAATAATTTGCATATTTATTCATCTATGTGTTTGGACGGTGATATTCTGCCTCATAAGACTGTTCCAGTGGTTTTATGAGAACACATTTCTTTTTTTTTCTTTTTTTTTTTGGCATAGACACCTTTATTAAGCAGTAGACAGATAGGAGATATGGGAGAGAGAGGGGGATGTGACATGCAGCAAAGGACCTCCGGCCGGAATCAAACCGGGGTCAGCTGCGTATATGGCAAAACTTTGGTCTTTAGGTGACAAAAATATATTTATGATGAGCCGGCTGAGTTGACTTTGCTTAAGACTTTTTTGTGGCCCACCATGGGTTTGCTTCTGGCACATATTTAAAGTTTTGTTTCATGGCTTTGTACAATCAGACTTGGTGAATATATTGTTTTCAGGTATTTAGAATTATATTTCCACTTTCCTGTAGCAGTTTGGTTAAATCTAGGTAATACAAATGCTTGGTTAGGTTATGGAATACATCATGGTCTTGATTAATTCAATAAGTTGGCGAGGATGGATGGCATGGATCGATAGAGGGAAATCTGGATACAGAGTCAGAGGCGAAGCCCGGATCATCAGTATGAAAGCTCATCTGTGGTGCATGGAGTCAAAAAAGTTCAACTTTCTGATCATAGGGCTCATAGAGAGACTTCCACCGGCAGAGAGGCTAACTTCCAGTTTAGTTGGGGCATCTCCTCTAGACTTTCCAAATGTCATGATTCTGATAAAAAAAAATAAAATAAAAAAAATAAAAAAATATCCTGGGAGAGGTTCTGATTGGTGAATGGAGGGATCTGTACCCGGAGGCGGGGCTTGACTCTGCAGTCTCGGACAGTACCAGACCCCCTCACCCTCTTTCCCCTTCCTCCTCCTCCTTCTCCTCCTCCTACTTCTCCTCCTCCCTGGTGTTCGTGATGTTGGCGGCCTCTCTCCATCACTGTCGGCCCCGGGGCAGGCCGCTGAGGAGCCCGCTGAGGAGAGAAAACAGTGGAGGGGACGAACGGAGGGATAAGGAGCTGGAAGGAGGGATGGATGGATGGATGGATGGAGAGGGAGAGAGTAGGGGGGAGGAGGATGGGATGGGGTTGTTTCCCCTCAGGGCCTCCAGAGGCAGCACTCGTATCAATCACTCGACGGGAGGAGAGTGGGATTCTGACGGATGATATCCCCCAGCACAACGCCTCCTCCTTCACCTCCTCCTCACTCTCTCCTTCTCTCCCTCTGACCCTGCATGGATGAACTTCCCTCCATTCCTCGCTCTGTCCATCCGTCCTCTTCATTTTTCTCTCCTCTGTTCCTGCATGAATGGACTTCAGATAATACACAGTTTTTCTTCGTTTACCCTCCTTGATTCCATCCTTCCTACCTTCATTCATTACTTCCTCTTCTCCCTTCCTTTCCCCTTCACCTTCCCCTTCTTTCCTAGCCTACTTCCATCTTTTTCTCTGATTACTCCTTGCTGTTCTTTCAGTCCTCTTCCCTCTTTTCCTCCTTAATCTCTGTTTCTCTACTAAACTTCCTCCTTCCTCAGGAATGACCTTTACAGAGTAATCACACGTTTAAAATATAAATGGCACATAGAAATTATAAAGTGTACATATTTTAGGTAGGACACAGTGATGTAACTGCTGTAAATGGATATCTGCACAGATCTACAGCAAACATGATGATCTGCACTAGATAACGTACAGACGGACAGCAGTCAGTTTAGCGCTGCAAGCAGAGTGACGACCAGCAGGTGTAAGAGTGACGTTTAGACTTTTAAACTTAGCGTATCAAAGGTCAATCATTAACTCCTAGCGCAAGAAAAAACATCAGAGACAGACACATGGCATTCTCCTGTCACTGAATTCTCCTCCAAGTACATCCAAGGTTGACATTTGTACCAAACGTGACATAAAACATTTGCATTATATGCTTATCACTTAGCACTTTGAGATTTGTCTAAATGTAAAGTGCTTTACAAATAAAATATATTATTATCAGCTGACCTTTACATTAGGTAAGTTCAGTAGGACATGGAGGTCCAGTAAGGCTGCCAAACAGCCGTCAGCAGTTCGAGTCACACCGCTTGATATTTTCTAACCCTAACCAAGTTGTTTTTGTGCCTAAACCTAACCAGACCATAAAGAGAGAAATCGAAAATTCAACCTGAACAAACATAAAGCTGCAACATAAAGTTCTGTTTGAACTTATCTGTGGTCAGCTAACCTCCTCTGACTGGACTGTCTCTAGCCACACTGTCACCTCCTCCTCCTCCTCATCGGGCCCTCGCAGCTGTCAGGTGGCCTAGTGTTTGTGGCCAAAGCAGCCGCTTGGTGTCATGGTTCAGCTCTGTGGAGGAAACTGCAGGAGGAGAAGACCTGTCAAGACCAGCTCTGGGGAGGCGCAAGGTAGGGTGAGGAGGTGCTAGGTGATGTGAGGAGGCTCTCGCTGAGTGAGAAGAGATACAGCAGAGGAGCAAAAGGTGAAGGAAAGAAGCCCAGGTAAAACTGGCTGACAGCAAAATAAAAATAAAAAAAAGAGGAGAGGAGAAGAGACACAAATTAGGAAGGAGGAAAGAAAGAAGAAAAGGCAAAGTGAGGAGAAGAGGCTATCAGGAGGAAAGTAGGTAAATGATTAAGAAAAAAGTTAGCGGAAAATAAAAATAAAAGAAGAAGAGAGGAGGAGATGGAAGAGATCAGCGGGGAGGTGAAACAGCAGTTAAGCTCTAATCTCTCATCTCCCAACGGCATTTCAATGGTAATGATGACACCAGCAGGAAGTTTCCACCCAGCACGCCTCCTCCCTCCTCCTCTTCCGTTTCCTCTCCTCCCGTCTCGTCCTAGCTTATATGGTCTCTTCCCCTTTCTAATAGTTTCCTCTTTTCTCCTCTCTTCCTGACTTTGCTTGCTCCTCACAATCCTGCTCTGTTGCTTCTCTGTTATCTATTCATCTTCTCTCTGCTTTCCTCCAGTTTCCTCATCTCCTCTCTCACCTCTCTACTTCCCATCACTACACTTTTCTTTTTCATCCTCCTCTCCTCCTCCTTGTCTTCGCCACCTCCTCTATTCTTTCTCCTCTTCTGTGTCCTCTTATTTCTCCCCATCAGTCATTTGCTCATTTCTCTCATGTCCCTTCCCGGTTTTCCTTTATTACCTTCTATTATCCTTGTTGCTGCTCTTCACCCCCCATCTCTTCATCATCCTGCTCTGCTCCCTTTTTCTTTCTCTCATTTTCCTCTTTTTTCAGTTTGCTTTCCCCATCACTTTCTTCACCTCTTTACTCTTCCTGTGCCTTTTTACTTTCCTTTCTTCTCTGCTGACTCCCCCCTTTTACTAAATTTTTTTCCTCTATTTTCTCATCCCTCCTTCCCTTCTCCCTCTGAAGTACTATCCATCCCATGCTCCTGCTAGATCTTAAGTCCTCCTCTCCTCCTCCTTTTATTTCTCATTTTCCTCTTCCTCTTCTCCTGCCTCCACTTCTCTGTTCATTTCTTTACCTTTTCTTTCCTGTTAAGTTGTCCTTGTCTTCTTTTCAGTTTCCTTCTTTCCTCTCCTGGTTCCTCTCTTCTCTTCTCCTTGTTTTCCCTTTTTTCCTTCTCTGTTCACTTTCCCATACTTCCTCTCACTTCCTCTCCATCCTTTTTCCTCTCGCTTTTTCTTCTTTCCTTTTAGCCTTCCCTCCTGACTCAGTTCCTCCTCATCTTCTCCTTTGTTGTTTCCTTTCCTTTTTCTCACCTCTCCTCATCGTCTCCTTCCTCATATCTGTTCAGTTTCCTATTATTTCTTCCTCTCCTAGACTTTTCTATGTCCTCTTCTGTTTCCTTATTGAGTATTGCGCTCCTCTTTCACCACTCAAGGTTTCCCCTCCAACTACATCTCCAAGGTAACCTGCATCATGATCATCAGCCTTTGTCATCATCATCATCATCATCATGGCACTAATGAGGCTAATTCATAACCAGCAGAGATCAGAGTCATGCATCATCTACAGCTCGACCTCGGCAGGTGAAGAGGCGTGAGGCGCGACCCCGGCCGGTCTGGTCCGTTCTGCTGACCTTCCAGACGGGCCGCCATGCCGGCAAACGTCCGGCGAGGTAGTGGGAGGTGGGCGGATGCTGGTTGGCTGCCGGCGTGGCGTTGAGGGCGGCTGACCTTGGAGGAGAGGGAGGTGGAGTCTCTGTTCTCCGTCAGTTAGTGTGACAGATGAGCCTGGAGGAGACTGAATCATTCACTTTACATCATTAATCATATCGATCAGATTTGGCATCTGAGACAACGTTCAATCACAGCAAACAGTTCAATCAGGACACAACACATGATCTAATATTAGCTTAAATTTCATACATCTAAATACTCATATCTCTCAATATACAGGCCTGAAGT
This sequence comes from Sparus aurata, assembly GCF_900880675.1. Taxonomy (NCBI): domain Eukaryota; kingdom Metazoa; phylum Chordata; class Actinopteri; order Spariformes; family Sparidae; genus Sparus; species Sparus aurata. The sequence continues at coordinate 3,545,498 of NC_044204.1, read as the reverse complement.
CTAATCCCCCCATTCCCTCACATTGTGGAAAGACAACAAGATTTTAAATCCATCTTTTAATGCTTTTTGATTTCCTGTCTGCGGCTCTCAGCTTAAAGCCCATTGGTTCCAACTGAAGACAAATTTTAGTTTAAAACTTTAGAATAAACTTCAACATTTCACAAAATGTAACTGAGGAAATAACAGTTGTGACGGTCCAGACCTTCCATCAACCTCTGACTCAGGGGTGTCGCACCTGTGGGGGGATATGGGTGTTTTAACACCCATACTTTTCCCGGTGAGAGGTTTCAACACCCACATTTTTTCTGCAGTTTTGCACAAACGCCTTACTACAGTCGCACAGTTTCTCTGGCCGCTCTGTGTCTGCGGCTGATTCTGAACTGCGAGCTCATTATGTCTCTCACCACAGCATTGCAGAAAGAGCTAGAAAGAGAGCTTTTTTGTGCATGGATTGCAACCCATACAAAAAGCCTACTATATTAGAGTTGTCAGGTTTTATTTGATATTCGAATATAGCTGTAGTGATGATGCCACTTCACAACTTTATTTTGCATGCTGCAGGCCAGGAGTGCTGAGCAGACAATGGTGAGACTGAAAACACATAATGAAAGCAATGTTTTTCAAGCAGTCACACTATAAAAATGTCCCTAACAGGTGATATCATCGTGCATATATTTGGGAACCTACAGTAGGAGCACTTTGTTGTGGAGCGTCAGTGATGCTGCAGGCCAGGAGTACTGAGTGGACCACAGTGAGACAAGGTGGGTCAGGCTTAATAAATCATACTAAATGGGTATTACCTTGTAATATTATTAAAGGAATAATACTAAACATAACTATTGCTATTAGTCATATTATTTGATACACCTGTGCAACATCATGAAGTGCAGTAAACAGCTGTGCCTTAAATTCTGCTTTTATGAATGTTATACATGTTCAGTTTTTGTTGACATTATCAGAAAGGTGTTCATTCTACTTTATGTTACTTGTTCAGATCATAGTGGGTGGTGGTGCTGTGCTGGACTGCATTATCTCAACAACTGTTGCTTAAATTTTGCCTTCAAGTATTTTAATGGAGAGGGCAAAATATAATATAATATAATATAATGCATATAATGGACCGCAGCACAGCAGCCACTTTTTGACAATGTCAGCTTAAACTAGAAACATGTAAGTTTTATAAATGTAAGAATGTATGGCAGAGCAGTTGAACTGGATTGTCTTAGATTGCACAAGTGCACCTTATGACACGTGTGATGAGTCTATGTATATTAGTAACTGTAATGAATATATAGTTAATTAATAATTTAAGTAATCATATGGCATTGGTGCTGCATGCTTCACATCAGGAGAACTGAAGAGTAAGGACCAAAGATAGTATAGCTCAGGAGTGATGATGACGAGGTTGTTACATGTCTCTTGTTAACGACTGTAGTTGGTGGAACAGTGATGCTGGCCGGATACAGGTAGGTGGAGTATCAGTGATGCTGGCTTTGTCCTGAAACACTTTCAGATGTTCTGGAGTTGCTTGATGTTTAACCCGGGCCACTGTTCTTTTTCATCTTCTTGGTTTGGCTCTTGCATCCAAGATGGCCATCTTTTAAGTGTTGTTTTTTTCTGACATGTTGTATTTTTTTTTTTTTGCTTCAATCTGCGACCTCAACCTAATAAATCTCCTGATGATTTTTTCTTTACTCCACAACATGATGGAAGCCTGCTGGAGAGTGCCAGAGCTTCCTCCTTCAACACACCCTCTGCCTTTGGCAGCTCATGAGGAAAGAACCAGTCTTTGTCCTAAACAGTTCCTTGATGTGGTGAATGACATCATAGGCTTCTTGGAAGGGATGGAAATTTGCAACTTAACTTCCCTTGGTTTTTGCATCGTTTTTCCTGTTCTGTGTTCTCTGTTTTTAATTTAAAATGTCTTAAACTTCCCAGCTGTGTGGTATTTGAAAGTGTGCGGAAGTGCAAATGCACTATTTGAATATGATTACCCAACATAATTTTTTTGTTGTTAAAATCTTTATAGGTGGTTAAATTGCTCCTTCTGACTTTAGCCACCCATGCTTTTCTCCTGTCTCTGTTTTTGGGAAAGCCATACATGCCCTCGCCTTTCTCCGAGCGATTGGAGCATCCCCATGCAGCACAGCACACCACGAGATCCTGATCTGTTTGACTTCTTTAGATACTGTTTTTAAGGAATTCATTGTGGTATTAAGTGCATTGGGAAAAACAAGACTGTGTGTGATTTATTATGCATCAATGAGTAGAGTAAGTTTGGGATAAGTAAGAATAGTTAACAAATGGTGATAGAATTCCATTATTGTTAATGAATTCAAATAGTATAGAAATGTAATTTATTTCCCATGGATTTTCTATTAGAACACAGTTATCATCATAATGCTGCTGTGAGTCCAGAGGTCCGTTTCACAAAGCAGGTTTAGTGAAAACTCTGAGTCTGTTAACCCTGAAATGAGAGAAACTCTGAGTTTTCCGTTTCACAAAGGGAGGTAACTCAAACCAGAGAAAGAGGGGTAACTCTAGCCTGTTTCACAGAGAGAGGTAACTTAAGCTCTCGGTCAGTTACCATGGTAACATACTCTCTGAACCTAACCTGGTCGGGACCAGGTTTTTCTTAACAAACCTTGAGTTTCTCTCTGTCTCCGCCCTCTTTCAGCCACACACGGTATTTGATTTCCTCATTCATTCAGTCAGCAGGCGAGTTTCGGCGTAGTATAGTTCTCATTGATCAATGCAAAAATTAGTCAGTAGGCCTACATTATAAGTTATATTAGGTGGCGACTATTTTCACTACCATGACATGTCCTTTTGATAATGATCCCGTGGATGAAGGTGCAGCATTACTGCGCAGAGAATTAAATATTCGTCGGGAGATGATTATCAGACCGCGCATAGATGTTCTTGCATTTCCAGACAATTTTCTTTTTGAGCGGTACCGCTTCACGTCACAGTCCATCATTTAGGCTACATACACAACCTAATCCGTCCTTACATTTCCAGCATTACCAACCGAAGTCATGCTCTCACATCCCAGCAGATATTACTGTGTGTTGCGCTGCGTTTTTTTTTTTTTTTTTTGCAAATGGGAGTTTTTTATACAACGGCGGAGATGCAGAGCACTTAAGCAAGGCAGCTGTATGCAGAGCGGTCAGAAAAGTGTGCCTCGCCCTGAAACGGCTACTACCCATCTTTATCATTTTCAGCTCCTCTGCCTCCGTTAGAGGTGGCGGTGCTGGGCCACCACCCGTTTAACGGGCATCTGCTTTCTTTCTGTTGGCTGAGTAGAAGTCTGTGTTAGTTTTAATAGGCTTAATTATTTAACAGAACATGATATAGATGAGAAGACATTTATGTGTGTGAAAACAGCATTATGTTGGGGATAAACTGCACAGTCAAACAGGCACTTAATATTTACTTTACAATGTAAAACATGATCAAAATGAGGTACCCCCATGAGATTATGCTGAGGTCTAATGTTTTTATGTTTCATCTTAAGCTGCTGCCAAGTGCGCTTCTCCCCAGCGGGATTGCACCTAAATTAAATAAATTAATAAACTACCACTCAAGTTTCCCCCCTAATATTATTGTGATTGCAAAGTAGCCTAATTCATTTAAAATTACGCATTGACCCGAGCACCAATGTTCTCCTACGCCGTCTCCCTCTCTTTTGCTGCTGCAGCGGTGTTACACTTCCTTCTAAAAACGTGCGCAAACTCACCGTATGAGCGCATTAATATTTCCAATATCAGTGGGTTGAAAAAGTAACCTTCCTCTTCCCCGTTGCCATGGTGACTCGTCGAATCGGGGCTCCATTGATGCTGTCTTTTTATACTTGTGGTGCACGTGCTTAACTCCAGGTTAAACTACTCCGAGTTGATCAAACTAACTCAAATCAGCTGTTCTGGAACTGAAAACTCAGAGTTTTCTATCTCAGAGTAGATCAACCCAGAGTTCAGGGTTAGACTCAGAGTTTGTTGAACCTGCTTTGTGAAACGGACCCCAGACTTGTCTGTTAGACTCAAGTCTGAAAGTAAAAAAAAAACCAAAACATTTAAATGTTGCAAAGGGTTTTCGTATTGTTTAGTCCCCCCAGCAATCTGCAGAGAAAAAGTTTAAATTCCGTGGAGAGCAATTTTGATTCTGCGGAGGGCAATTCCTGATTCCGAGGCTTGAAAGTTAAAATTCTGCAAACATTAAAAAACGTAATGTAATAATGAATTAAATATCCTCTTATGCAATTAATTGCAATACCAGAACACTGTAAAACATTGTGGAACCTACTACTACTGGGTTTAAAATAATAAACATCAACATTTTATATATCCACATAGATACATACACATAGACGCCTCATTGAGCGGGCTGGCCCACTGCTGCGATACGTCGACGATGCTGGCAGCTCAGCGCAGTGAACTAATACAAGTCAATGTAGTGAACTTTATAAAACTCCTTCTACAAAGTGCTATAAGTTAATGTCTCTCATTTACACATTTACACACGTACGGATATATTCAGGAAACAGATAGGAGCCAAAAACAATGTCTGTAACGTTCTCTGATGATTATAAACATTAACTATTCCTTATATGATTAGTATACAGGTTGGCGCCAAACCAGAGGATGGATTATTATGATGTTTTTATGTGTTTACAGCTGCCAATGTATGGAATGCTGTTATTGTGATGATATGACGGTTAAATATTGTTTAATAATAACAACCATGGAGACAACAAATTAACAAAGATTGCAAATCAAGATAACAAGCTGCAGCAGCAGTGAGCGGCTTTCTTTTCTGTTAGCAGTGAAGAGATATACTCGATGACAGAACATTATAAAATATGTTAAAATAATAACATTTAACGGAAAAAAAATAAAGTTGCAGTAGGCTACTTTTATAAATATGCACCATTTATATAGTTTATATTATCATTATTATTATTATTATTATTATTATTATTATTACTATTTTTCAGCATAATCTTGACTTTGAGTGGGAGCAGCTATAACGCTTCAATTTCCTGTCGGGCATCAATAAAGTATTTCTGATTCTAAATCACTATTATGAAGTCAGTTGTCCATATTTAAAGTTAAATTAAATTAACCAAGTTGACAGTATGGTAGACAGTGACAGACATATTTACATGTCAGGATCTGGTTATGATAGACAGATTCGGTATTTAACTGTCATGTATCATCACAGTAACAGCGTTATATTCATTAGCAGCTGTAAACATATAAAACCTGTATACTAAACATATAAGGAGTAGTTAACATTTGTAATAATCAGAGAACGTTACATACATTGTTTTTGGTTCCTATCTGTTTCTCAAATAAATTAGTCTGTGTGTGAATGTGTAAATGAGAGGCATTAACTTATAGCACTTTGTAGAAGTGGGGCTTTCCTAGTTGTGCATGTGTCATCAGCAGAGTCAGAAAGTTTGTATGTTTGTTTAATGTCACATTGATCAACAATTTTATGTAATTTTAACCAACTGTAACCAGTTTGAGCATTCTAAGTTGGCAAAGTTGATGAGTTTGTGTAAATGAATTAAAATAAAAACATGTACTAACATAACACACAGCCATTAAGATTCTCAATTTGTAGGTGATTCCCCCCCACGGAACACATCCACTCCTCACACTTTTGAAAAGCCTGATATGCCCCTGCTCTGACTACACAGCTAACTGAGCATGTAAACCGCACAAAATATGCAGAGCGAATGTGATGGAGCTAGATGTGGAAGGTGATCTGCTGTGTACAGGGTATCTTTCTATTTTCACAAAATGTATTGCTTCATTTTCCAAAAGTTTCAGCTGCTCACTTTAGCTTTAATCAAATGAGCAGGAGTAAATTCTATGGAGGCATTTGTTGGGGACTATTTTAAGCACTGGATTACTCCACATTTGGTGGTTCAGTAAGTATTCTGGGCAGCGGGATGGTGGAACTGAGTCAAAATAAACTATGGTGACCGCATTCATGCAAATGAAGGGACATGTGTGTTTTTAATAGTTGTTGGACAACAGTTGAGATCTATGACACAAAGCAATATAATGCTTTGGACACTCACACATTTTCATGATCAAAAAATAGCCATTGTTCAATCATTACTCAGCCAGTCAAGCTTTGGATTGTATAAGAGAGGTAGGACATTGGCGCATTTTTGAAACACCTTTACGAAACCAAAAACTAAGAGTCACTTTGTAAGGAATGGGTTAAACTGTGCAATATAGTTCTCCACACAAATTTACCTTAATAAAAATAATAAGCTTACAATAAACGGCAGCAGAACCTGAAGTAAGCAGCGTGTTGGAAATTGACCTATGATGCCTTATGAAATGAATGAATGTTTTACTTCATGTGTCTCTCACCGTCAACAAGATGTGTTTAAACGATTTATTATGAAAGAAAAAGAAAAGAAAACGTTGCTTCTTTGAGTGCGTTGTGAGGAAGCTCTGTAGAGAATCCGCCACTGCACCTGGGCAGCAATGGACCCCCTCATGGTCCTACGAAGGAGAGGACAAAAAAGAAGAAACAGGGAGAGAGAAATAGGGTGGGGGAGTGGTGCGGAGAATACGAGAGCGAAGAAAAGGAGAGGGTCAGGTGGTTATTTATAGGAATATCGGAAGTTGGCGCTGTTGAGGTGTGGTCCTACTCCTGAAACTTCAACAGATAAGATTCAGTTCACTAGCAAGGACCACACCGTCAACATGATGCGTTTAAACGATTTATTATGAAAGAAAAAGAAAACAAAATGTTGGTTCTTCGAGTTCTTCGAGTGCGTTGTGGGGAAGCTCTGCAGAGAATCCGCCGCCGCACCCAGGCAGTGACGGACCCCCAAAAAACCTCCAATCACTTGAGATGAGATTGTGCGGATCTGAGATCTTTGATATCTGAACAGATGTAGCAGTGATACGTTTGGGAGGACCAGAGGCCCATGAGTCATATGAAGTGTTCTGGGACGCCATTATGGGAGGCTGAAGTGGCAGCTTCGATCCTGAAGGAGTGTCCAGAGTAGTTCACAGGTGAAATACCAGACAATGAGAGCATGTGGTGAAAGTGATGGTGGAACCAGAATCGAGTAGCCACTTGTACAGATTCGGAGATGAAGAGAGGATCCTTCATTGTTATGCTCCAAGATCTGCAGAATTGCAAGAAGTTAGCAAGGGTTTCGAAAGGATTCAGTGGTGATTGGACGTTGGAGTAGAAGACGGGTGTATGCGGACCAGATCGATTGGTTTCAGTTCGCTTTAAATAGAATACCATGGTGTTGTCTGAAAAGCGAGACAAGTCTGAAATGAATGCATGGCGGCTTGAGTCGAAGTGAATGGTTGTGTGTTGAATTCAGAGCATCTGAGGAAACCGAAAAAAGCAAGCAAGAACATGGCTTCCAGGGTTCTGGCAACTTGAGGAGTGCCGTACCCGGAACGGATGGTGTGGAGGCAGATTGACAGCAAGCAGGCAGTAAGAGGAAAACGGCGAGGGCTTTTAGCAGGCTCTTGATGTAGGAGTCCTTTAAAAAGGGAATTTATCGAATTGCCGGTTATTCGCTTGGAAAAGAAGCTGATACTGCTATGGTAAGCTTTGATGGTGTGTGTTATGATTGCCATGATGGAAAGGGCGTAAGTAATGAAAGAAGTCAAGGTGATGAGACTGAACGATGGAAAGGTTATGTCATATTGGTCATGAAGTAATGGAAGCTTTTCCAAGCTGTACAGTAGGAAGAGAGGGTTGAAGTGATAGGCTGGTGATGATGGAGCTCTGGAAGTCACCTATCAGGGGTATTAGCGCAGGATTTACGAGTTGAATGTCAGTGCTGAATATGGAGGAACCGGCGTTTGGAAGGTATCTGCATGAGGTGCCAAGCTTCTGAACTTCTGGCATTCATTTGCGAGCTTCGGGGGCCACTCTGCTGCAAACCATCCTCCATTGTAGAAACCCCCAAAACCGGCAGAAGGAGCAGCATCGATGTACAGATGGATGTCGTGTGGGTGAGTCGGTTGGTCGTCGTAAAAGAAAGTGATTCAGTTCCAATTGGTGAGAAGGTTGAGTCACAGACGGATTTCGGCATGGCTCGAGCTATCCAAGGAGATGGAAGTCAAGAGTGATGGGACGGAAGAAGCGATGGATAGTAGGTGAGAGATAAAGGCTTGCCCTTGGGGGATGATGCATAAGGCGAAGTTGAGGCTTCCCAGAAGGGATAGAAGTTGATGTATGGTGCAGCACGAGGTGCAGAGGAAATTGGAGATCAGAAGGCTGATTCGGTTGAGCTTTCCGACCGGGAGTGAAGCCTGAAATTTGTTTGTGTCAAGAGTGATTCAGAGAAACTCGAAGGATGTGGAGAGGCCCTCTGTTTTCTCTGTGGACAATAGAACCCCGAGGTTGGAGAAGACTGAAGTCAGGTTAACCTGGCCGGGAGCGGGTGGCGATGAGGGGGGGGAAATTATGAGAAATTGTCCGAGAGATAGACGAGGAATGGAATCCCATGGTTGTTAGACAGGATCCAGCAGAGGGCTTCAGATAGGGTGTCGAAGAGTTTAGGCTGCTTTGCAACCAAAGGTGAACCTCACGGCGAAATAATATGCACCACGCCAGCGGACTCTGAAGAAATGCCAGAAGCTGGGGTAAATAGGGAGGACTTTGAAAGCACTGGTGATGTCTGTTTTTGAGAGCCACGACCCTTTCCTGGCGAGTTTAATAAGGGCAATGGCATGGTTGATGGTGGCGTAGCGAAGGGAGAAGTCCTCACTCGGGATCAAGCTAGTGATGCTGGGGATGATAACTGCTGTGGGATGTTGAAAGATTGATGATGATGCGCTTCTTTCCGGAGTATTTCCTGGTTGCGATACCGAGGGGGCTGATGCGGAAGTTAGGAAACGGAGAACGGGCGAAAGAGATGGATGGTTGTGTGGAAATTCCGGGGTGAAAACCTTCTTCAAGTCCTTTATGAGAAACTAGCTTCAGCAAGATAGGTTGTGCGGGCATGCAGGGTCGACGTGGCCCCTGCCGTAGAAGGAGAAGACGTGGAGGAAGCGGCACTAGGACATGGTGCATCCGGTACTGCTGAACTTATTGCAAATCGAAAGACGTCCTTGGTGCATGAGGGGCCTGCCTTTCTTATCTATGCCGTTGGTTACAGGAAAGATAACAGAAGGGGCAGATGACACCTGTTTTGGAGGTATGGGTGCTGGTGGAGCTGCCGACAACGGGCGAGAGAAGGCTGAAGCTCTCGTTCGGTTTTGGTGCGGCTCAGTGTGGTTAGCTGTGGATAAAGTGAAATTAGTGGTTGCCTGCTGAGGGGGAAGAACGGGTGCTGGCATCCCGGTGCCGACGACCCCAGCCAACATGGCTGCTGGGACTGATGGAGCTGGGAGATGGAAGATCCTTGCATCCCGGCGTAGGGCGCTTGCGACCCAGTGCCAGGAGCCCCGGTTAAAGCGTGCTGCTGTGGTTGCTGGAAACGGGCAGCAGAGGGCGCTGGCATCCTGGGGCTGAGAGCCCCGGTTGATGCAAGCTGCTGTGGTTGATGGAAATAGGCAGCGGAGGGCGCTGGCATCCCTGTGCCAGGAGCCCTGGCTACGGCAAGCTGCTGTGGTTGCTGGAAATGGGTGGCAGAGGGCACTGGCATCCCAGTGCCAGGAGCCTTGGTGCCAGGAACCCCGGTTGAAGCGAGCTGCTGTGGTTGCTGGAAACAGGCAGCATAGGGCGCTTGCATCCCGGTGCCAGGAGCCCCAGTGGAAGTGAGGTGCTGTGGTTTCTGGAAACAGGAAGCAGAGGGCGCTGGCATCCCGGTGCCATGAGCCTCAGTTGAAGCAATCTGCTGTGGTTGCTGGAAACAGGCAGCAGAGGGTGCTGGCATCCCAGTGCCACGAGGCCCCGCAAAGATTGGCTGTTGTGATGGCTGGAACTGGATGGTAGTGGGTGCCATGACATTTGCCCTTGATGTTGTAGGCTGCTTGTGCCGATGATGAAAATCCTGATGGGCGTTGGAGGGTCCTGAAATCCATCTGGGTGCTCCCTCTGGAGTGGAGTGATGACGAGAGGTGGTAGCAAAACTATAGAGTCATTTGTTCAGGCTGAGGATCCCTGTCTCCCCTTTTGCTGCTGCTCTTTCTGTTGTCTTTGAGCTTTCTGTTGTCTTTGGCTGTAGTATTTAATTGTACTGTCCCTTTAACCGGAGCGTCGACGTCACGGCGTGTTGGGGTGCACGTGATGATGTCACCCGGAAGAGAGCTGGTGTTGATGGAACAAGCCAACATGAGTGTGGAGAAAAGTTTGGCTTCATGTCCATTCGGTGAAACAGAATTCCTTTGTCTTTTAAAGTTGTCTGGAGAGTGGCTGTGGCTTTATGTCCAATCGGTGATTTTTTAAGATGAAGGAGTTGCTCTTCGAACCCGCTTCGCTTCCTAGGCGGCTTTTGGGCCACTGGAATCGGGGTCTCGGGTACGGAGGTGACGGGAAAGTTGCCGGCTTCTGATGAATGGTGATCCTGATCTTGTCTGAAAAGATCATCGTCCAACGGGGATAGTGATACGAAGTCCATGATGAGGTGAGTAGAGGCTGGTGTTGCTCGTACAAAAGTTTGGATGTGCTCGAGGTGATGTCACGTGATCTCGTTTCTGGCAGAATACGAGAGCCGCAGAATACGAGAGCGAAGGAGAGGAGAGGGTCAGGTGGTTATTTATAGGAATATTGGATGTTGGCGCTGTTGAGGTGTGGTCCTACTCCTGAAACTTTGCCAGATAAGCTTCAATACTGCAATAATATTGTTGGGATTACTGGTGGTACTTATCGCAAAATATTAACAGTATAATATTTCTGATCAGTAATCATAATTCATGTGGATATAATAACTCAGTGGGTAAAGACATGTATTAAAGCAAGTAGAGCAGTCTGGAAAGAAAATGACAACACTCCACTGTAACACAGCTTTTAAAACCAGGAAAAGAAAAATTTTATGTCATACCACGATATCTAAAATCTCAGAAGGTATATAGTATCATGACGATAACGATATATTGTACATATTGCCCTGCTCTACCTTTAACTCAGATACACTTCATGAGGGATGAGCCCCAAAACCTTAAGGCTGGTTCACCTAAATGAGCAGAAAATATAAATTTGGTACTTTATTACAGCATCCAGAGTCAGGTTAACTAGTCTCTCTATCCCTGAAGAAGAACCAGACAGCAGGTCCCTACAGCTGTTAACCGGCTCCTGGTCCTGGTGATGAGCAAGATGGTGGAGAAGAGTCCAGCGACAGTGTCGTCTTTACAGAGAAGTCTAGTGATTATGGTTATGAAGCCAAAGCTCCTCTGTGTGATCTTCTGTGTTGTACAGCCCATAGAGCTTGAGCACAAGACACTTCCGCTGACCGAGCTGGCTAACTTCCGGTTTAGCACCTAGTTAACTTCAATAGGGATAAAAAGACTTAACTGTGCAGCTCTATCTAGACTTTCTGAATTGTGTCATCAATTTTACAATACATCATCGTTATCTCAACACAGACTCACGAGTAGATAGTGGGACACATCAACTACACACTTGTTTCAATAATCTGATTGTCTGTCACAATTTATTCAGTCAAGCTACAAAATTTAGCTCAGGCTTCCAGTTTCTGCTCACCTCAATCAACCACCTCAACCAATGAATGATCAGTATTGCTCTTCTTCACAAATACCATTTCCTCTTACAACCATTAACTCTTCAAAATAAAACACATCATTTATAACTATGCCACTGCATCTTTTTAAAACGTACTTATTGCATTTAAGCTTTAGCTAATCACCCTGGATCTATAGCTTTATAATCTTATTTGTGGAGGCTTGGGGAGCAACATGTAAAAAACAAAGGTAACTGTTTTTCCAAATTTACAGGCAAAAAACACAGTCAGATTACATTCAGTCAAATATGGGATTACAAACAGGATTACAATTTTAAAGCAAGGAGTGACACAAAAGTCAGTAACTAGAGATGGAATGTAACTCAGTACATTTACTCACATACTATACTTTAGTACAATTTTGAGGCACTTATACTTCACTTGAGTATTTCCATGTTCTTATACTTTATATTACCACCTCCATTTTACAAAATGCATTATGCATCAGAGTCAAAGTTGCTCATTTGTCTACTTGTCTACTTAAAATATTGTTCTGCAATATTAGTGCTAACGTCTGTCTTGCAGTTAAAAAAAGATTTTGCTGTGTGATACAGTACGGATCATCAAATCAGACAAATAGCTTTTGTCTTAGTGTTTTCTGCATCATTACGTAGTGCTGAGTCAGAATTATATCATAATAATAATAATAGATTTAATTTATATAGCGCCTTTCAGGGTACCCAAGGACACTTAACAAAATGGAACAATCATATATGAAAACAAACAAAACAAAGAATAAATGGAGCGCCTGTCAGTCAGTACGAAGGGAACAGCCGCACAGCTGTAATTATAGACTATTATAACGTAATTTATACGTAATTTGACGTAATTATACATCTATTATCATAGACATAATTATCAAGTACACATTAAAGACCTTGTCAAAAGCTTTTATTTCAGTATGTCATTTAAAGACATTAAAAAGTCAGCCAGAGTTTAAGGTTTGAAATGACTCGCAGTGTTCAGAATATTCTATACTAGATTTATGTGTGTTGTGCAAGATGTGGCCAACACTGGAGGAGCAGCTACAGAGGTCTGGTAAGAGGTCAGTTTGTAGTTTGTAGTCTTCAACTGATGCCAACTCAAGTGAAATCATCAGAGGGCATTTACCCACGCAGCTTCCTCTGGAGACACTATAGATTGATACTGCTTCTTCATTGTACTTCCCCTTTTATGTTAATTAGCTGTCTACGGCTGGTAAAACTGGCAGAGTGTGGTGTAACTTCAGCATATTAAAATCCGCAGTGGTTGACAAGAACACTTTTTTTTTTAAAAAAGCTCAACATGAGACATGAACCTAAGTGAGTTATTGGATGTATGATACATTATTGGTCATCAAACATCCAGTTCAGAGCAAACTTCAGTCCAGATGCATCTTCTGTTGTATATTGTTGGATTTTTTCCTTTAAATCTATTTCTGCAGAGTTTTTAAAGCTTCTTCATTTTCCCCCACTACTGTGATGAAACCCACCAGATTAAATGTGGACTCAACACAGACCCAATCCATTTCATCATTACACATTCGTCTACTGCGCCTTTCTATTTTATTTTCATCAATCTGTCCTTTCAATACAATCCAGAGGCAGACTTTTAGCTGGATCATGCGCGTGCGTGTGTGCTTTCTTTTATTTCTGTTGGTTGGTTGAAATATCCACAGACAGTATTCATCTTCATCAAGGCCAGACTTTCTTTTTGTTGGAGATGACAAACAGCCATTGTTCACATCTCTTCAGTCCTCCTCTGATCTTTGATTCTCTATATTCACTAAATATACAGAACATTCTCTCAGTATTCCTCTCACCTCAGTTGTCAAGTTATTCCAAGGCTAACAGCGTATTTGCGGCTTATACATACTTGAGTCCATTATATGTTTGGAACACTTCACATTCCTGCTGAAGGTTTTTAAATTATCAGTTTAGTCTGATTTCTAACCTCACAGACAGCCACGGTTGCACTTCACTTCAAGTTGACTGTAAAAAGTCTACTTGATAAAACTTTCCAGTTGCTGCAGCCAGATGATTCATCACAGTCAACACTTGCTGCTGACCACATCTTGAGGTTGTGAGCAAGTGAAAAGCCACTGTGATGTCATCCATATGCAGTGTTGGGCACGTTACTTTAAAAAAGTAATTAGTTATAGTTACTAGTTACTTCTTCCAAAAAGTAACTGAGTTAGTAATGGAATTACTCCACTATAAAAGTAACTAGTTACCAGGAAAAGTAACTATTGGGTTACTTTTAATTATTCCCCCTTTTGAGCTCGGCATTCATTTTAGCATACTGGGTATCCATGTATTTATAAAATGTCTTTCTGCATGGCGGACCGGCTCCTGTTCTCCCAGATATTTTTGCCAGTGAGTGCTCTGAAGGAGTCTGAGTCAGCTGTTGATAACAGGAGCATGTTCTCAACAACATACCTGCCTATCAATGCATTCAGTTCAGTCTGTGTCAAGTTCTTGTGAAGCTGTAGCAGAAACATCCAGCTGTAGCTGCTCGGACAGCTCTGTGTCCTTCTTTGTTAGCGGAGCTCATGTTAGCCACACCTGGCCTGCTGTCATCATCAACAGTGTCAACAACGGTGTTTTTGGCCACTAGTTTTGTAGAAGTGTTTGCCATTAAGGGATGATTCATTAGACTAGAGTTGCTTACAATGGACGTTGACAAAAGAGATTAAAGTAGTGTCTGTACTTCCACTTTGAAAATGTTAACTTTCCCTCCGGACTCGCTTGCCGCAGCTCACCTCTATTAGTTAGTGTGTGCGAGGCTGCTGTGTGCGTCTGTGGTTTGTGTGTAAACTGAACACTGCCTCTGATTGGCTTACGAACTCTCCTTACCTCTAACTTCCCCTACCTTAGAGAGCCAATCACCATCACTTATGCGGTTGTCCCGCCCCCTCCCTCGCCAAGCTAATAAATTAAAACAGCTTTGCAGCTCCCATGGCTGAGAGCAGAGTCGGATGACAACAGCTTCAATGATCAGCTTCAGTTTGTAACGCGCCACATTTAATAGTCGTAACGGTAACGGCGTTGTAACTATGGCAATAGTAATTAGATTACCCGTTACTGAAAAAAAGTAACGCCGTTAGAAACGCCACTAATTGTAATGCTGTTAATTGTAACGCCGTTATTTCCAACACTGTCCGTATGCTTGTGGATTGGCTTTTTGTATCCTCGAGTTTGGAAATACGCCATCTCAGTTTATTATTGAAAGGTACGTACGTTCTTAACTTCAGTTATATAAGTAACATGGTCATTTTACCCTAGACCACACAGTTTTCCTAAAGATAAACAAACCTGTTCTGTTGCTGCCATGCCTTGGGAATCATTAGAAATCAAACTAATCCGTCATTTAGGTATGAAGATGTGTTGCGGTTGCTTTTTCAGGCCTCGGTCATGGTGGCAGCAGGCTAAGCAAAACAGAACAGCGACCCCTCTCTCCAGAAAGCTTTTTCAGTTCCTCCGTTGGGATCTAAAGCCGTTCCCAGGCTAGATGAGATATATAATCCCTCCAGTGTGATCTGGATCTCCTGCCACTAGCACATGCCCAGAAAATCTCTAAAGGGAGGCGCCCAGGAATCATCCTGATCAGATGCAAATACCACCTCAGCTGGCTCCATTTGAAGTGTGGGAGCTCCTCACCCTCTCCACAGTGAGCCCAGCTGCCCCATGGAGGAGACTAATTTTGGCTGCTTGTATCTCTGATCTCAAGCAGCTGAAATGAGTTTCCTCCGACCAGATTACTTCTGCATTATTCCTGAGATATTTTAATGAAAGTTGTTGTTCTCTCAACTTTAAGTAGTGAATCATTGAAGCTGTCAATCATACATCAGAGGCCGATACACAGAGATGAAACAAACATTTGAATAAGAAATAAAGTTATTGAGGGGATTTCTAAAAAGCTGAGGATAAACAACACACAAGAAATAATTTTTTTTTTCTTTTTCAGAAGTCACAACTTTGAGATTCCTGTAGTTTTCATAGGGTAAAAAGACACAGTCTCCAGAGAGTTTCAGTAAACCAACAGCACTGCAGCCGCATGCAGACACAGAAACACCTACAGCTCTGCTGATCTACCAGAGAAAAGATTTACAATTCAAACCCCAGAAACTGCATTTCTGCCGCTTTCATTTCTGTGCTTTCTTTCTTGTTTTTTTGGAGGGGTGGGGGGAGATGAAGCCAGCTGTGGTGGTTTGGAGCAGGAAGTTGTTGTGGTGGAGTTAGGTAAAGAGAACATGCAGGAACCAAAGGAAGCACAACATCGAGAGGAAACAAACGAAGAACAGGAAAAACAAAACCACAAACAGAAAATACATGTGCGGTGCATTGATTTGTGTTTCAGTTTGTGATGACAATACACACACACACACACACACACACACAGGCTTGTATACTCAGGAGATTCTGCAATCTATGCCATTTCCTCTTGTAGTGAAATATTCGTATTCCCTGTAACAGCCGAGGGCGGCGGCTGAATTTATCTTCACATCCACATCTGAGCGTCTCAGCTGCCAAGCCGCTGCCCGGCACCACTGCCGCCGCCTGCTGCCGCTGCCCACCGTGCTTAAAAATCTGCTCTAATAAGCAGAGCTGGCTGCTGAGGCACTGCTCAGTAAATATTACTCAGTAAATATTACGCTTACCAATCAAAAACGTCACCGTTCCAATACGACTCCCTCTAAATATCAGACTGGAGGCTGAGTTATACCGCTATATGCCCTTATTCATTCTCCTCATAATTAGTCATTATTCTTTCACATCCAGCCAACGAACCGACTCTCTCGGGCTGGAAGTTTCCTCTCTGCTGTGATGAAAAATGTTGGGAAAGTTTCCTCTCCTCTGGCTGAGAGTTTTTTTTTTTTTTTTTTTTCCTCTCTGCTGTGGAGATTTGGAACCCAACTGTGTCAGATTTCATTACATTCTCTCAGACTTAATCATGTTGGCTTTCCTTTCATTTGTCAGCTTGTTAGTCATTTCTTTCAATATTTTTCTCATTGTCAACAAATCTCACACCTGAGATGAGTTTCCTCTTCCTTTACCTCGGTTTTAACTTGAATTAGTTACTCCCCTTACCCCCTAGACATTTTAGGCATGTTACTTACTCAAGACCTCAACCCGTATTTGTATACAGAACCCAGGTGAGCCCCCACATACTAAAGCTGTATAGTTTTGATCTATTGGTTTTTCACTTGAATATTTCCAATCATTATAGAGGCAAATATTATTTTGGATGCAACAGTTTGCAAACTTTAGAAAAAAGTTACTCTGCACATTGCATTCCACATCAGAGCCATAGTCGATCATTTTTAAATGAATTCAATTCATGAGCAATCATAAAAAAAAAAACACTGATTCCAATATTCAGGAAAACGTTGAATATCTGATCCAATAATTAGCCAGGCTGATCATAGACCCATTTTATACAGAATGTAGATCCATGTCAGTTTATTTATAAAATTGCTTACTTTTGATATCAGATACTTCACCATGGTAACCGCTAACTGCTGCTAACTGAAGCATCAGTTTGCCACACTGTAGAAATTAAATCTGAACAAAACTGCAATATTCTGGCAGCAGGGGTGGCAGGCATTTCAGCTTTAACTTAACATGAGATGACGTTTTCAATAAAGAAATAAACGTATGTGGAAAACAGTAAATAATCACATTAGAGGCTTATTACAAAAATAAAGGGAAAATCTATAACATAAACTTTTCCCATGAAATTACAATTATTTTACAGTGTAGTTAGCTCAGTTAGCTATGCAGTTAGAGGTTCAGATTCGGAGCTCGGACAGGTTTAACAAGACAGGACTAGCTGTTTAGCATGCTAACTGCAGTAGATATCATTGCAGCAAAATTATTGTTTTTTATTCAACGTCAAACGTGTTTACTTACGTATTGGACCATTAAGACTTTTACTAAAGTATCATTCATATAGATGATGTGGGTTCCTGTGCCTGATTCACCTGCAGATAAAAGAAACAGGTCCACAAGTCAATAAAATAACAATAAAGGTAAGTGGAGGAACTACTTTCTGCTGCGGAGGAGGAAGATAAAGGACAGCAGTGTAATGATCGCCAGGATGTGAGTAACAAGAGTCGACATCAACTCCTCCTGAGCTGAGGGTGTGTGTGTGTGTGTGTGTGTGTGTGACCAACAACTCCATAATGGATTGTGACTGGTTGATTGAAGTTTGCTAAGAGCTGCTAATTGGACCAGAATGGAGACGTGGTTTTGTGAGTGTGTTTCTGTGTGTGTGTGTGTGTTGTGAGTGTGTGTGTGTGTGTGATTTATGCTCAGTTTGTTTTAAATCAGATGCTCGTGATCAGACCGAGGCAGAGCTTTTCCTTGTTTTTTTTAACTTCAAAACACATCAACCGAAGTTAAACGTGTCATCCATCACGCAGACCTTTGTGTGTGCACTGTTCTTTCCTCACCTGCAGGCCTCACCTGGCTAAACTGCTTGTTTTCCTCCCTCTCTGCTCACCCAGGCTGTTTGTTCTCAGTCTGTGTGAAGCCTCTGTGACGAGCGGGGCGGCTATTAGCCAAATGGCTGTAATATTACTCCCCTCAGACTCCACAGTCACTTTGCTCCTCATGTTGGCAATCTGTCTGAATGTGTTCTCCGTTATTGCTTCTGCTCCCCTCAGCCAGCAGACATTATTAGAGTTTTTTTTTTCCCTTCGTGTTTTTGCATAACAGGCGAAAGCCGACACGCTAATATGCTGCTGCTGTTGTTCAGAGCAGCAGTGAGGCGATGAGAGCCAGCAGGTAAAACCTCCCTGTTCCCGACCGCTCAGGACAACCAGCTCATGTGTCAAATGTCCCGACATCCAATATGGAGGCTGAAATACACTGGCACTGTTTTAGTGAATTCTACATGAACTAACACTTTTAAATGCTCTATAGGTTAATACTTGAAGTGTATTATTCGAGGGAAGATGATTTTGCAAATTTAAGTTCATTATTATATGTACAGCTCAGTGAACTGTAAAAGTAAGGTTTACATCATTGACATAAATTATGAACAGTAATGCTGAATTACATTTTGCAGGTAACTTGAGTCCATAGCAAAAAATTGCGTACCCTGCCACTAACAATTACATGTATATTATAGAAAGATAATTATGGAATGTAGATATGATTGAAAACTTACGGGAATATTTTTACCTTTATGGTTCAAGTGTTCAACTAGCCCCATTCACACTGCCGTTTGAGAGTGGGGATCCTGCACCAACTCCCTGCCTCCGCGTCTGTGTGAAAGCTTTGGAGGCGGCCGGGGGTGAAATCTTGCGCCGGCACTGATCCACCTCTGGAGGTAGTATCAGAGGTGCAGCATTGATGAACCGAACCAGTGTAAATGGATAATCCAGCGGCGCGGAGCGAGGGTGTGTCGATCTGACAGTCACAGGTCCTTCACTCAACTAAAGAGAAATGTCCCACAAAGCAACGTTACATGACCAAACAAAAGTAATGTAGTAACTGTAACTGTCTTTGGCAGCTTATATGAGGAAAAAAGGTGTCTGTCCTCCCGCTTGTCCTCCTGACTTTTCGTCACATTTCTGCCCGAAAAACAGCGTCTGTTGCGACCGGCAAAGAACTTTAACTCACCGAGTGTTTGAGTTGAAAAAAAAATCACTGTGACCGTCAGACCTCCGGACCGAGACTTCAGTGAACTTTCCCCCTTCTGCTGTTGCGAGGACAAAGCGTCTGTACATGGGACGCCTGCTCTACCAACTGAGCTAATCGGCACCCAAGCGGTGCGTCTTTACGGCGGAGCTGCTTGGCTCTGTGTGAACTGGCAAAACACCACTGCGGCGATAGTGCAGTGTCTCTGTGTGAAAAGGCTAGTGGTATACATCTCCTGTGATTTGAAGAAGCTTGTTCCAGTCGAAAAACTGATTATGATCCAATCCAATCCAACTTTATTTGTTAAGCACTTTAAAACAACCAAAGTTGACCAAAGTGCTGTACAGAAGAATAAATAAGACATCATAAATAAAAAGACATAACAGCTCACATATGATGGTATTGTTGGTGTTCTGATGCTTTTGAGTTACATTATGGGGAATGTAGCATTTCTTTCCTTCTCTTTCCATAAACCTTCACCGTGAAGAGTAGAAGTTAACAGGGTAAAGAAACAGAAACTCTGAACTGAACTGACCCAAAGAAAGTTTACATTTAATTTATTAATTAAGAAAAGTCATGAACTTCTAAAGTCACATGTCAAGTTTCCATCATAATGTAAAGCTCTCTGGAAAAAAAATATTTTTCAGAAGAAATACTCATTGAAATATGTAATTTGTGAGAAACTAATGGAACAGAGATGATAACAAACTATTATATTATTATCTGTAAACACATATGTGTACCTGCATCGATGTTTGATGTTGAGTGTTTTGTTGTTGTAGCTTTTAAAATGTGTCTTTGTTTGTGAACTCCTATTTTGTCAAATAGAAACATTAAAACTGTGTGACTCACTGATGTCAGCAGCTATTATCACCAGGTGGGCGACGTGACGACAGTCCGGTCAGAGCTCAGATTCTCTCTCTCCGTCCCAACACACTGACAGAAATGAAATCTACTTTGGAGGTGCTTATTTTTTTTTTTTTAACTTTAACCATTTCAGTTCTACATTGCGAAAGGTAGACATTTCAACAAAACAAGACTAAAATCTGCACTTTACACGGATCAGATCAAGATTATGATTTATTTTTTGTCAAATAAACTGTTCAAGCTTATTATAATATATGTTTGAATAATAAAAAAAAACAATAGTAGAAATTTAAATCTATAAGCCTTAAATGGACCTGACTGGTTGTCCTCCAGTAGACCCTCCTCGTGCAGCTCTTCCCGCTGCTCTGCCTTCACATGCTCCTATAAAAAAAAGGCTTGATAGCTTAATTTTGTGCCAAACTCTCCTTCTTCAACAACAAGACATTTATCCAGCAGACGTCAGATAAGAGCGGATTACACCAGATGAGGTGCGCTCATATCAGTCTTAATTGAGGCAGTTTGTTGAGCTGCTCCAGCAGGCAGCAGGGGGCTCGCAGCTCTAGTCACATGTGAAGGAAGTGTTAAAACAAAGTGTAAAATAATAATAACAGCTGCAGAGTTTCAGAGCTGCTGTTGTCAGCCCTCAGGTAAGACACACACAAACACTGACACACACACACACACACACACACACACAGAAACACATACAGCAGCAAACAGGGGTACTGTAAAGTGTGCAGCGTGTTTTGCAGCGTTAAATAATTCACTGTGAAATGACTCTAAAGAAATGGGTGGAGGTATGAATACCATGAAACAAGCACAGAGCCTCTAAGTTCATCCGGTAGATATAAATAACAGTTTGTGATCCATTAGATCACATTAAACTGATCTACTGTATTTGAACCATTTGACTGCTGGAATGTATCGGAGCAGGAATGAATGCCTGAGAGGATTCAAGCTAATGTGAGCAAGTATAATACAAAGTACAACCACGATAGCAGATTCAGAAAACTCAGCGTTCACGTTTGGTTACACACAGGAGATGGACAGCTGTCTCCTGTAGGAATGTTCTGTGTTTGTTTGACCAAACCATCCATCTCCAATCTTCTTGCCATGTAGACTCGTTGCTCTTTGTAATACTTTGCCTGACTTCCTCCTTTGCTGCTGTAACAACTGAAAAATGTGTTTAATTCAGGTCAAACAGAGTCAAGGTGCTGCTGTTGTGCATGTTGGCTCACCAGAAAGCCGCAGCTACACTAAATGGAACTGAGTCCTCGTTAATTAAACCTGTGTTTACCTCCTATTTCATGTCAATATGGCTATGGTGAACAGGCACAAGCTCCTAATGATGCCACTAACACAAAACGGCAGCAATGGCAGACAATATTTTGGCTTCACTTTGGTGTGTCATCCATCTGAATATAGAGTGAATGAAATTAAATGCAGATTATGTTGCATTTCTTTGTAGCAAAACAACACAACAATCATTTTTTTTTTTACAACTATCCTACCCTACAGTTCTACTTTGAGAACTTTCCCTTCTGAGCCGCCTGCAGACAACAAACTGTTACAGTCTCCAGTTTGTAAAATAAAAGCACAGTCGACCGTGTTTACTGGCTGCTGAGGTTCACAGTTACTGAACATTTACAGAGTTCTGGAGCTTTGAAATCTTTCCTGAGGAGCTCGAGAGATGAGAGATGAGGAGGCTTGTGTGAGGGCGACACACACACACACACACACACACACACACACACACACACACACACACACTGCAAACAGTGCAGCTCATATTGTTTCATTTCAGCCAAGAGCAGAAAACTAATTTCTCGTCTTTCCCCTCCAACAGTTATTGGATGAATTCTCTGTGAGGAATTCCGCTGCAGACTCATCTCGCTGAGACCTGCCGGGGACGCCACACCCACTGTGTGTACGAGCGTGTGTGTTTCTCCACTTGTTTCTTTGTGAGGACCAGTATGAGTCGAGTCCTGAGGATGGGGATAGAAGGGGAGAGAGCTTTTTTTGAAAGTGAAGGTATTTTTAGAAAACAAGGACAACAATTCAGAAGAAGAAGGATTTTTTTGTTAACTATAATCTCGTACAATTCAGTGGGAAATATCACTTTTTACTACAATAAATGAACAGAGAATAGGGACAAGTTACGTTGCAGGTGAATGTTTTAAAACAGGAAGTAAACTATAGAAATAGACGTCGTCACGGGTGTTGTTTCAGTTAGTACTGAGCTCCAGAGGAAGGGTTAGGATTAGATTGAGGATGCAGGAGGAGGAGGAGAAGAAGTCCCATGTGTCCACTGTAATGTAAATGTTGTCTGTTTTAACTGTTTTAACCATTAAACTAGTCACCACAACATCACCAGACTTCCTTAACAAATTTTGTGATTTTAAGAGTTGTTTCATGAGGAGAAATTTTAAGAAAACATTGTGAAACGGCTACTACAAATTCTAAGTCATTGTCTCCTTCTTGTAAATTGAGCATTACATCAGAACATGAAGTTGTTTGTCTCCTTGTAAAAAGTGTCAGTTTGTGGCAGCATGTCTGTACCAGCCTGTCTGCTTCTCTGTCTAAAGTGCTAAAGTCTTACCTGCCAACATTGATCAGCTGTTTGAACACACTGTTTACACTGATTTCATCATTTACACTCCGAAACATTTTACTGATCTAAACATGTCACATGTTACAAAGACACTAAACAGTAGGCCTATAACAATATAGGCTACTTCTTTGTCCCTGTGGAGAAAGTCCCCAGACTCCCTTAACAAATGTCTCAGTTCAGTGAGTTGTTGAGTTGGAGACACTTTATAAGCTCTGTGAAACTGACATATTCTGCATTATTTGTTCCTTCTTGTAAATTCAGCAAATGTTAAACGTGAAGATATTTTTTTATTTATGTAAAATCATCTGTATGTTTGTTCCATTGATCTACGTGTCCAGCTGTTGAATGGATTAACACACATGTCTATATCAGAATACATCAGGTTTATCTCACAGTGTAGTCTAACAGAGTGTGACTGTATAACAACAGTAATAATAATTTCACTGAAGGATGTGACTTCTTCTCGCAGAGAGAGAAAAAATAGAACAATTCATTGTGTAATTGGACCATAAGATCGCAGCTTTCTCACCACATTGTGCATTTGCGTTCTCACAGTCTGCAGTTTTATATATACTGAATACTATATACTTCATATTTCCACGTTGTTCATTAGTTGTCATCACTTACATGATGGCGTAGGTGGAGGGCGAAAGAGGGGAGTGAGGAACGTCAGGTTGTGGAGTGTTAAACCCCCTGTGGTCCGTCTGGAGGATGGAGCAGAAATTAAAGTCTCGCTAATTAGCAAGCGATAAAAATAGTTGTGGAAACGGTCGGATCTGGATCACGGTTTGCACTTCAGCCTCCGTTCTGACACCACCGAGCTGCTGCTGTCTGCACGAGCTGCAGTTAGAGAGAAGTCAAAACAGATTAATACAAGTGTTGAAATAAAAAATAAAAAAACACGGCATGAGGAGTGAATGAGTTCATTAAAATGTTAATCTAAAGCTGTCCTCTTTGATACTTCAGGTTTTATTTAAGTCTTAATTCTAAAATTCCTTCAAATACTCTCATACTCAAAGATAATGTTTAATTTGCAATGAAAGTGAGAAATAAGGTCAACAATTCACTCCAGTCGGCTTCATTTAAGTATGTGGGTGTGCAAGATAACAAACTTGTCTGACTTATTTTCAGCCTTCAAGATATTTTTTCAAAAATGTAAATATTCTAGCAATAAGGTGAGGTAATCAGGTTCAGTTTCTGGGAAAAAAAGGAAAAAAAAATACCTAAACAAAGGTACGTAGTGTGGAAAATCTATTATCACATCACATGTGAAAATAAATACACGTGAAGATTCAAAAGCAAAACAACTATGTCAATTCCACACACAGGAGTAAAATTAATTCAAATTAAACATACTCCACTTGGGAGAAATAGTCTGAGCCTGTTGGCTCATATTTTTGTCTTTGTCTATTGATAAATAGTGGAGAAAAAAAAAATCAACAAAAAAGAAACAACTTTTTAAAAACTTAATATTTCTCAATCAGAAAAATATTCTCTGCTGGACGCTTTCAGACACTAACACTTAGTAAACTGAAAAAAATGACATGAGACATTTGAGTCATCATGTCTCAGGTAAAGTCATGTTTTTAACATCCAAGACTAAAAGATGACTCTCGAGTCAGCTCAAGTCACTGATTCGATGACCTGCAACTTGTTTTGACAGCAAATGAATGACCGAAGTCCACGTCTCTGCACGTCTGGAAATAAACTGGAAACCAAATAAGACGTCAAATGTTTATATTCCTCTCTTACTAAAACACATCCTGTGCATCTTAGAGCTCCTCAAACAAACCTGTAGAATGCATTTCCTACTTCTATAAAACATTAAAGCTGATAAACACTGTTTACATGCAGGTTCTTACTGTCTTCTTCACTGCCTTTGTTTTGATGCATTCCTGCATGTAAAGGAGCAGTCCAAAAACACAGTGCGTCCCTGTGCCAGTGCACCACACCAACACAACACAACACAACACAACACAACACAACACAACACAACACAACACAACAAAACAAAATGGGGGTTCACTTGTAAAGACGCTGCTCAGTGCAATTAGTGGTCAAACCTCCACAGTGTCAGAGTGTGAGGGTAGAAGCAGTATCAGTTTACATCAATCTTAGAGCATGTGGATTGCATTCTTTAATCAGCTTTATTTCAGCACATTATTAATGCACAATCTGGACTTTTAAATACATTTCTAAAGAAAACATCTGAATAATCTCGTCCCAGTGGATGATGTTTCATCTCACTGAAATAAAATGATTTTCAGGAAACGACAATGTGAATAAATGACTTGTAGATTATTATTATTTTTTTTTTTGCAGTGTTCATCCGTCTCTCTTCTCGAGGGGATTTACAGATAAAACATCGCCATCATCTGCATCAAACCAACTGAAGGGCCTGCAGAGACTTCTTGTCAACAGATTAGGAATCACTCGAAGTGAATTGTCCTCATCATTAATATGTGCATAACATGAACGAGCCGGCACGCCGCCGCCGCTGATGAACAATGAGGCCGTTTCATCTTCGGCTGAGTGCGACTCTGATGAATATTCAGACGAGGGGAAACTCGGCTTTAAACGGTACACACTGAGCCTCTTAGCTAAATCAGCACTCGCTCCTTTATTAACATACTGGAATCTGTAATTATGCCCTGTCGCGTGTTAGCTTTATACAACACAACTGCAAAAAGATACAACAAAAGGAAGAGGACTGATGTTATGTGTGATTAGAGATGCAGGGGCGTATTTCCATGTATATAAGAAGAGATTCAGTGTGCTCACTATAAATATACTGCAAAAAAGACGATCTTTACCAGATATTCTGTTTTTTTTTGTCCCAAAATCTCGTGGTTATGGTTTAGTTTCCACTGCCTGGTCAATGTAAAGAAGTTCATGTTTCAAGCTCCAGTTCAGATGTGATGTCAGCAGTCTAATAACTGACAAATGTCAATATCTTCAGATTTTCTGAAATTTCATATCTGGCAGTGGTCTCTGTCTTTTTTCTTTGAAATAAACCATGGTGTGCCGTGAAGCAGTCCATAATCACTGATTCTGTTTTTCTGGCGACTATACAGAGATTCGTCCTTCAACTCCTTCACAGAACAAGCCACAAAAGTTAGAGGAAAATCGGAAAAAATAAAAATAAACGTGAATTTGTGCAGCCGAGACATGTTTTCATCTGATGTGTTCTCCTGTTTATCATCTCACAGCTCTTCTGATTGTTTCTTCACAAACCCCTCACTGGGAGCCGCTGCCTTATAACATCACCACTTACCAGAACAGAACAAAGAGAATCTGTGTTGTAACACCGCCTCATGTTTTAACAGTGTGTTTGTGGTCAGTTTAACGCAGGCTTAGCTTAGTTTCAACAGTTATTTTACTCCCAATGCAGCCTGAAGCATTCAGCACTGCTGCTGCTGCATTTACTGGCAGGGTTATGGTTTGGGTTATATACCTGCCAGTTAAATATAAAAAATAAAAATAATTCACTAATCTGTGAAAGCTCTACGGTGTTAACAGCTAAGCTAACACAGAAACAGGTGAAACAGTCAGTGGTAAAGTGTAAAACACACACTGTGTAACTTCTTGTTGGTGTCCCTTAGTAAAAGCAAAAGATGAAGTTTGATGATGTTGAGCAGCAAAGTGGGATCATGGGAGTTGGTGTCTTTATTGTTAAACAGCCATCATGTCAAAGTTTTATCCATATTAATTCATGTTCGCCAACTTCCTTCTGATGTTTCCCTGGCAGTAATAGCCACAGGCTATTAAGTAAGGGATAATGCCCGACGAGGTGTCCATAATCAGGAATTAATGGACGACGTGGGGGCCTAAGAGATCTCGCAAAGGTTTTTGCGGGATCTCGCAAAATCTGTAACACTTTGCTGGTCACTTGTGGTCACTTGGCCATTTGGGAATCAGCAAAAAGTATGAGTCATAGAGGAGGATTTGGAGCATTTCCTGCAGTCAAGCGAGGTCCCAAAAGAGGACATTATGCGTATGCAAAGAGACAAGGACGTTACAACACAGAGCCTGGGATAGTGACTAATATAGGGGGAAATGGAGTTAGCGTTAATGTTACGCTAGCTTAAACTAATGTCAGCGCTCATCGCTTCCCTGCTTTAACATTAAGTTATGCCAGTCCAACAATCATAACGTTACATTTGGTGTACATCCAACGGTACCCGTGAAGCTGGCCAGAGTATTGCAGTTGGTTGCTAATGAATTCAACCAGGACCGTGAGGTCAGTGTACACTTTGCGATCTTTTGCGATCTCGCAAAAGTTTTGCGGGATCTCGCAATGAAATTAAAACATATTTGCGAGATCCCGCAAAACTTTTGCGAGATCTCGCAAAAGTACATGTTTTTGTTTTTTTTCACCCATCATTATTTTCCCCCATGTTCCTGATGCGGCTCTGTACATTTTAGGCATTTGGTTGCTTCATTATTGGTTGGGTTTTTTGCTCGCTGTTGAACAGTGACAGACGAGAGCTCCACGATCAAATTGAAGTCATTCATTTGCATTAATTTATTCAAAATCAAATGACTATATGTTTACTTTATCCGTTCTTAATACTCAGAATGTAGCCAAGTCTGATTTTACATTAAAAAATGTATTATGTCAGTCGTTTAAACAGTTTTCTAAAGGAACAATATCAACATATTGATTTATTAATCTCGATAATTGATTTTAGAGGCAGCTGACTATCGATTAAAGAAGTTACTTTAAACTTGCATCCCTAAACTAAAAAAAAATATATATATATAGCAAAGGTCTAGTGGTTTAATATGTTAAATATTAGATGTTTAAAGGAAGGAAAGGATAGAAGATGAAAAAGTCTATGATGCTGCTGATCATCAGAGATCAGAGTCAACAGTAATCATTCCATGTTTAAAATCAGAAACTTCACGTTTGAATACAGACACATTGATGGTTTAATGTATGAAGCTCAGTGGGAATCTGTTATTAACCAGCTATATAATCAAGTGGAATAAAGACAATTACAATCAAGCAGAAACTGAGCTTTACTGAAACAGCACATCCAAAGCATGTATTTAAATGACAACACACCCTTGTACCTCAACAGCTGTACAGGTGGACTGACAGTGACTCTCACAACATCACGACAGTTTCAACAGGCGCGCACAAGACCTTCATCATAAACTCGCAGGTTGGTGCAATATGCTAGTATTGACCACCTGTCACCTGTGCAGCTAGCAGTCTGAAGTGGAGGGGGGTGTTGATGTTTACACAACTAGCACAGGAGCTTTACACATGGATGGGAGGTGGCCAGCTGGTTATTTATGTCATGTATACATCAGAACTTTTATTCACCCTCTGTTGATAATTTGTCATTTTTTTCACGTTCTAAAAGTTTTTCATGTTTCACCTTTAAAATAACTATAGTACGTCTGTAATTTCAGTTACAAATCAGTTACAGTCAGTTACAACGACAAATATGTTACAAGTCCTATGCAACTCGTGTTACATAACGTAGGTGATAGAACTACATTACTAAGTTAAAAGAACTCATGTTGACTCTTGGTTTCACACTGGAGATGAACAGCGGCCTCCTGAGTGAAAATCCTGTTTAACCAAACCATCCAATTAAGACCAATGTTCTATTTTCTGTTCTGACTCTGAAGTCTGGTTAGGTTGAGGCACATATATCACTTGGTTAGATTCAGGAAAAGATCATGTTTTGGCTGGTATTTAAAATAATGTCCCTGCATCATGCAGTACACTACCATTTCTTCCTCCTCCTGGCATGAAAGTTAGCTCTCATACATGTGATGTTAATGTGATATGGCACTTATTGTACAAATGTTAATGTGATCCTTCTCAAACCTACCCATTTAATGTTTTCGTGGTTTGCAAAGATAAATGACATTTGATTCTGAACATTGGAGGTTCTGAAACTGCAACAAGAACAACTGATGAATGTACAGTGGATGTAATACATGTATAAATAAGCAGTCTGGTCTAGTTATATATATACAAAAAAACACTGCTGAGGCTTTTATATTCATGTTATTCTTATTGTTATGTTGCATGGATTAAAGGGATTACACACATTTTACTTCATTGCATTAAATATTCATGTCGTTGTTGTTATTCATATGTGAATATCAGGTTAAAGTGTTTTTTTTTGTTTTCTAATTTTTCAACATGAACATATTTTTCATTTCCTGCAGCTTCTATCTGGGCTGTAATCGACATCAGAGCAGTTAAATATTGGTCCTCAGTTAAATCTCCATCCCAAAATAACTAATGCCTTTACTGGTTTAATATGAGAGCGATGTTTTTTACAGTGTGAAGCAGACTCAGCTCTGCTGCCGAAGATCTGTGGACTGAAGAGATTATCTGGATTTATCAGCTTTGGCCATTTTGCTAGTGATTTTCATTTTTCCCCTCGTCACTTAGATGGAAAACAAACCTGCACGAATAAAAATCAAACAGAGCCCCTTTACAAATGCAAGATGACTGGATCAGATTTACCTTCCTGATAGCAGCAGTAAAGAGGATTTGGTTGGAGTGGAGTCCACATGGCGCTCACATGTGTTTCGCCGTCATTAGAAACACAGAAAAACTGGAGATCTCCAAACAAACATCATGAGGTGGAAAGATAAGATGGGAGGACCGAGAGCAGAGCAGAGGATTAAACAGATTAAACACTGAAGTCAAACTGTCACAGCTGCGTGACGTCTGGGCACGCACACTCACACACACACACGCACATACACACACAAACACAGTCCAACATCATGTGGAACACAAAAGAACAGTCAAATAAAACACGGCAGCACAAAAGCAGCCACATTAAACTGCATTCAAAACTAAGATATTGTTTTTCTCAGCTGCTGATTTGAAGGTCATAGGAGAATTTGTGGCTTCAGCTGCTGTAACAACACGGCAGAAGTAAAAACAAAAAAAGGGTCATTAATAAATTCAAATTTGAATCTCAAATTTAATGCTGCACTGATATCTTCCCGTTTTTTTACATTTCATACAAACCATATTGATATTTCCTGTGGTGATATATAAATATATGTGTGTGTATATATACATATATATATATATATATATATATATATATATATATATATATATATATATATATTAGGGCTGTCAAATGATTAATCTATTTAATCGCGATTAATCGCATTTTGTCCATAGTTAACTCGCGATTAATCGCAATTTTTTTGGCACATTTTTTTCTGTTCTAAATGTACCTTAATGTATTTTTTTCATGTTCTTAATAATTTTAACAACATAAGAAAGGGTTAGGGTTAGGCAAATATGCTTGCTTTATGAAAATGTTTATTCGACATTTCAAATCATGCAGGAAAATAAAAGGTTCGATAAATATCCCCTTACCATAAATGGGATCAAAACATGGTGATGTCTGCTTTGGCGAGGGGGGGCTCTCTGCATCTGCCATGTGTTTGGCTTGCAAATAATATTTGAGACTTGACGTACTTCAATGGTAACTCATTTCATGTCGACAGTACATGCAGATAACTTTTGTCCTATGGACCGAACCATCTGGCAGTGTTTTAAAAGTGAATTTGCCGTTCATAAGTCCTTTCTCCATTTCCTTTCGCTTTCGCTTTTCAGTCCACCGTGTTTTTCCCAAATATATATATATATATATATATATATATATATATATACATACATATATATTTTTTTTTTGTTTTTTTTTTTTTTTTAAGGGAAAATGTCTCCAATTGCGTTTGTAGCAATTTAAGCCAAAACTCGATCTTTTTCTAACCCTCACCAAGTGGTTTTTCGTACTTCGACCTATCCAGAGTATTAGCACTTTCACAACACAGATCTGAAAATTGAACCTAAGGGAATGGAAAGTTGGAGCTGAATGGATGTTTTGATGTGATCTAAATGTTTAGTTTTGACCTTTCTATTACAAAATTATAGAAAAATAAAATATAACAGGAGACACAACATTCCACTTGTGAAATGGGACATGAAATATTATAAATCACATGTCAAGTTTGTTTCATGCAGATTTCAAATGTGCTTTAAAATCAGGTCATAACTACCCTTCATACTGTGTGAGGTCGCGACCTTTTGTGTCCGTAATAACTTTTCACAGCAACAAATGACGAAGTCAGGCGCAGAAGTACAGAGTGAAAGTCCACAGAGGTCTTGTGTTCAAATACACATACCAATATACTATTTAGTATGCTGGATACATATTTAGTAAGTCCCAGTATGAAGTATGAAATGCAGTATACCAAAAATACCAGGATGTGCTGTTCATGCCCAGTTTAAGTGAAAGTGTTTCCTTAAAAAGAAACAAAAAACTGTGAGTATCAGATGAAAGTCCAGTCGCTTGTTTAGATGTGATGATGAGTTATGATGTGGATTCATCACCACTGTATGTCAAGTTATTTTCAGATTAAGCCACATACATACAGATATGAGTTTTTAACTCACATGCTCATATGTGAGTGCTCATTTAAAATGATGCTACGCATGAGAAAACTGGTGAAATATGATACTGACCAAATAAATTTAAAGGAAATCAAAAAAATTCAACTGATACATGAACAAGATACATACATTGATTAAAGGAGCAGTCAGTAGTTTTGTGGAAAATCGACATCGACTGAAACAAACTAAATAATCAAACTCTCTTTGTTTTAATCTCTGAATATACAAACTAACACTTTTAGGACAACACAATTTATACTGTTTTACGTTGTTTATAATGTGGCGGACCCTGCCACCTTTCTAGCTTCAAACAGTGTACTGGGACCGTATTTTACTCTGAGACAGCTTGTTTTCTCAGTTATGGAAAAAATAAACATTTAAGAGTTTGTAAATATTTAAATAATTTGAATTTCTTCTCTAAAATGGCACAGTGGCCGTTTAGATATGAATTAGAAGTAGGAACAAAGAACAGGAGGACAGTACATATGATGAATATTATCAGAGCAGTTTGTATTGATCAACTGCTCTTTATTAAATAAAGTCTGATTGGTTTGAGATAAACAAAGCTGAAGCAAAGTTAAGCTTCCTGTTGAAAGAAACCATCTAAGCTGAGGTTTTGGCCGTCTGATCAGAACTTCTCCCTATGGAGGTTTTTTTGGATACATCCAACTGGGATGAGGCTCAGAACAGACCCAAAACACACTGGGGGGATTAGACATCCCATCTGGACTGGGAACGCCTCGGAACTCCCAGGAGGAACCGGAGACGTCTGGGATACTTTACTGAGCCTGCTGCTAGCGTGACCCGGATTAATGCCGTTTGTCCAATCAGCTTCACCCGATCATACATTTTCTTCACCAGATGGAGGCGCTGCACTGTCATGTTGTTCTTTCTGCTCAGCTGTTAATTTGATGGCTAAATATTTCCCTTTGTGCTTCATTGTCTAAAAGACAATTCTCCATTGCTTTCAGCCGGACTGGAGGAAAGCTTAGAGTGGTGACACTCAACAAATGTTGGATGAATTGTGATGACCTCGGTTCAGATGTTCATGTTCTCCACAGGATTGCAGTCTACTTCACCTATTAACACCTCCTCTTCCTTTTGTGCACGCAGAGGCTTGCCTCCTCTCATTAGCTGCCCGACCCAGTAACCCAGGTGCTCTTCCTAAAACAGTATAAATTGTGTTGCCCTTTAAGGTTAGTTTGTTGATTCAGTCATGAAAACAAAGAGTTTTATTTAGTTATTTTCAGTCAATGAACATCTTTCTTTTCTCAGGAACAGTTCTTCACCAACAAGACGGACTGCTCCTTTAAGTGGTCATATGTTTATCAGCAGTTTGGATCTGTTAATATTTTGTACTTTGTCCTTTCATGATGCTGCTGAGTCATCTTTTATGTATATATTTATATGTGTGTATATATGTGTGTGTGTGTGTGTGTGTGTGTGTGTTTATATGTATGTTTACATGTATAAATATATTAGTGCTGTCAAAGTTAAAGCAACATCCTCTTAACGCCATACATTTTTTTAACGCGCAATTAACGCTCGGTATTAAACAAAAAAAAGAAACGCGCATTGTATGATTTACGGCCGTCGGTGGCACCTGTAGTCTTGGTCCAGGGCGTGGCAGAAGAATAAGAAAGGGAATCAGAAGAAGAAGAAGCAGGGTCGGCGGTTCGGGAAAAACACGTTGGACTGAGAAGCGAAAGCGAAAGGAAATGGAGAAAGGACTTATGAACGGCAAATTCACTTTCAAAACACTGCCAGATGGTTCGGTCCATAGGACAAAAGTTATCTGCACGTACTGTCGACATGAAATGAGTTACCACTGAAGTACGTCAAGTCTCAAATATCATTTGCAAGCCAAACACATGGCAGATGCAGAGAGCCCCCCCTCGCCAAAAGCAGACATCACCATGTTTTGATCCCATTTATGGTAAGGGGATATTTTTGAGCCTTCTATTTTCCTGCATGATTTGAAATGTTGAATAAACATTTTCATAAAGCAAGCATATTTGCCTAACCCTAACCCTTTCTTATGTTGTTAAAAGTATTAAAAACATGTAAAAAATACATTAAGGTACATTTAGAACAGAAAAAAATGTGCCAAAAAAATAGCGATTAATCGCGAGTTAACTTTGGACAAAATGCGATTAATCGCGATTAAAAAAATTAATCGTTTGGCAGCCCTAATATACATATATATAGATATGTATGTATATATATATATATATATAGACGTTACAATTTGGTCACCCGATGTCACATCCTTCAGTCATCCAAATTGTTTGTGGCCAGCTGCGTTTACAGAAGCCAAGCAGCTCTAGCCAGGTAGATGCTAAAGCTCATTTAACCGGAAGCATCTGTTGTAAAAAAAAAAAAAAATGTTACGTCTATTCTCTGGATCCTTTTTCTTTGGTGTACGCCTTCTTTCTTGTGGTTGTGTTTTGTTTCCATCCGAAGTTTATTCCTTCATTTACTTCTAAAAAATAAACAGCTTTAAACACCTTTCATTATGACTGCTTCCGTGCAGTGTTTATTTCTTTTTTCCTAAATACTGATGTGTTGCAACAACTCCATGGCTGAACTTATTCTCTCCACATAAACCTAAACTGAGTCATTCTTCTGAGTTCACGCAAGGGTCCACGTGACATACATTTTCTCATCTCAGTGTGTACTCCTTGGCTCTGTGTGGACATTTGTGTACCTTTAATTTCTTTGTGCTGCCAGTACACTACACCAACACACAGAATATATATGTGTGTGTGCTCCTCTGATTGTAACAGAGCTACTTGATGTGTCCATGGTGTGTATGTGTTCATGCGTAAGGATAATCCAGGCCTTAGCTGTAAGTGTGTGCAGGAGTTGACTTGGTTCTTCACCATGATTTTGTGCCCGAGGTTTTCATCAGATAACATTCACTGTGCTGTTTGGCAGTTGAAAGAGAAGGAAGAAGACGAGTTTATCTGGTTTTATACAGACTTTAAAAAAAAGTGAAAATGTTAGTGTGCACAGGTAATCTGTTTGACATCACCGCTGTGATGCGAATTTTTTAATTTCCAAAATGTTCTCTTTTAATTAACAGGAAGAAAGCCAACGCTGGTTATTCACTTTTTTAGATAACAGGTTTTTAAAGAAGAGAATTTCCTACAGCGGAAAAGAGACTCAAATCCTGCAGTTTGTCTGAAAACTTGAACACGAGCAACACGGAGCATCTGTATGTGTGTGTGTGTGTGTGTGTGTGTGTGTGCATGTGCGAGCAACTCCAGCCTTGATATGTGGTGGTGTGATGTGTGTACTGTATAGAAACCAGAAAACATTGTGTGTATTTGTGTGTGTGTGTGTCTGTGAATGATCTGTGTTTCTGTCTTCCTTCCACTTCAACCCTGCAGGCGTTGC
This sequence comes from Sparus aurata, assembly GCF_900880675.1. Lineage (NCBI taxonomy): Eukaryota > Metazoa > Chordata > Actinopteri > Spariformes > Sparidae > Sparus > Sparus aurata. The sequence continues at coordinate 3,510,864 of NC_044204.1, read as the reverse complement.
CCTGGGCGGTCCAACCTCTGCCCAACCACACACACACACACACACACACACACACCTACACACTCACACACACTGTGGATCAGAGGTGCTGATTCTTTCAGAACTGTGTCCTCCTGGTTACTTCCCACAAGCCGTTGCTTTACCTTACACCAGAGACACAACACCTGCCTGAGCAGAATGTGTATGTCGTGGAACCTCGTGCTTTTCATTTCAGCCCGTGTTAACAGGTTATAGCTGCCACACAGTCCACGTGAGCGGTGGAGCTGCAGCTGTGTATCTTCTACAGATTTCTTCTTGCTGTATCTACCGTCTTTGCTCCATCCCCAGCAGATTAACGGACTGGATGGTGTAACATGTGAGCGACAGCTGTGTGCTCTAAGTTACTGCGAAAGCAAACAGAACATCTCCTGCTGCTGCAGCTTCACTGCACTATTGTTCATCAAAACGAGACAAATATATTTTTGGGGCTTTATCTTTAGGACAGTGAGAGAGGGGGGTGATATACAGCAGAGGACCACAAGTTGGATTTAAGCCCTGGGTAGCTGTGGTGAGGACACAGCCTCTGTATGCAGGACACATGCTTTTCCAACTGAGCTACTGGGGCGCTCTGTGGGCTTTATTTGACATTGGATCAGTTTGCAATATTGCAGGGAGTAATAGTTTGGTCAAGAGCAGCCACAGTAAGCTGTGCAGCCGCACACCTCCACCTTCTTCTGCTTTTATCAGACTATTGCTGTGTTCGCATAAATACTGTTACCTTTGTCACATGTGATGTGTTCGAGCAACTCTGACCTCCATCTTCCCTCTTAGTTGATGATGTTTGGTTGCCCAACATCTACCTGAACAGAGCACCTGTGTGGGGGCGCACAGAGACTGAAAATCCTTGTATTTAAAATATTGAATTTGCTGTTTTATAATCACTACATCTCCATCTCTACAATCTACTTGCACGTGTTGCAGTCAGCTTTATCAGTTTGTGTTTCTGCTGTACTTGGAGGCTGTTGAATGTTTTCCCTGCATAAAAACTTGACTAAAACATTTTTTCGCCAAAAGTCCTCCAAGGATAAAAAATGCATGCAGAGGTGAAAATGTCCATTTTCAGAATATCCTGTACTTTACAAACTTTAGGTTTATGCAGACAGATGCATAATTGCTTGCCAGCTGTTGTTTTTCGCTCGTGTATTATTCCATGGTGAGCATGTCTCCCAGATTAATCCTTTGTATGTGCACGTACTTGGCAGAAAAACAGATTCTGACTGTGAATTTCTTGGCTGACAGACAAATAAGCGCTCACAGCTTCCTCACACTGTACTAGCAGTCAGATTATTGACAGCAGCTCCTTCCTCTTTAGTTTCTGCTGTGCATCAAGTGAAAATACAAAAAAAAAAGGCACGGTGAGGCTTTTGTCAGTTTATGAAGAAAAACAACAACTGCTCGCTTTTCCGCTCTGAAATTAAAATCCTAAATTCAGTCCCTTTGACACACAGAGTAGTCTGCAATGACAAATTATTTTATTCAATGACTGAAGAAAGTTTTCAGACAAAACAAAGTAACACTGACTGATTGTTTTTATTTCAGTGAGATGAAAAAATCAACTTGCACCGGTACAGAATGTATTATCACTCAAGGCTCACCTGAAGCTTTTTTTGTAGAGCTCAGTCTCAGTTTTCTTCAGGACGGACGTCTGCTCCAGTTTGCAGAGATGTAAAGCAGTGGCAAGTTTTCTGATTATCTAATCAGCTAACTACCAGATTGATGTTAACAGTGCTCTTGTCCCTGGTGGATTGTTGTGCGGTTGCTTATTCAGCCTCGTTCATCCCTGCTTCTCATAATAAACACGTAATTTATTAGTCAGAATATAGAACAATTCTGCATGTTTGATACAATAAGCAGTTCCCAGGGATAAGTACTATAAACAAACTGTTATGTTGACCTTCAGTTAATTTGCTTACATATTGTATTGTAAGCAGCTGGCAGGGATAGAAAACAGGTCAATGTTCAATGGGTTTTTAAAAATGTTGACTTCCTGTTTGCTCTGCTGTGCTCCGGCATACTGGAAAAGAGAAGCCCTGCTTGTGTGTTGAGGAAGGATCTGGACTGCTGGAGCTGCAACGGAGTTGATACATAGCACAGCAGAGCTGGAAGTGCACACATAAACAGTGAAACACAGACAGATCGGAGACGGAGCGAACATGGCTCTGGTGGCTTTAGGGATTAAAGTTTGATGGGTTTTTTTGACTCATCTGTAAACTCTTCTTCATCAGACAACAGTCTTGTCTTAATCAGGGGAAGACGTTGTGTATTAAATATTTCTGTTTGACTTAAGATCCACTGGAAGCACATCCACGCATCATGTCACATGTACAATGTGAATTTTACCAAACAGGTTCATTTTTGTGCCTCTTTATGACTGGAATTCAATTAAGACTTGATGGCGTGTGACAGAAATGCTCCACCACATCAGATAGTCATCACACCTTTTACAGAAAGTGACTCAGAGGTTATTCAGCCTAAACATGGGTAGAACTGCCAGATTGTGTTGGCAGGGAATGGAGCCTCATTTTAGGAGCTATGTTAATGGTAAGTCAAAAATCCAAAGACTTTAAAAGAAACAGGCCCTCAATTAAACATATTTTTGACTCAATTATGCAAAATATAAGCACGGATCCATCCATCCACGTCTCCAGCAGCCATACAAACTCATCCTCTGTCCGTCCATCTTGTCTAAACACTGTTTAGCTGGTGTCTAACATTGTCGCGGCGATGGACGGCCTCACTCCGATTAGCTGAAAAACAAATGAGTAAAAAAAGTTAATTAAATTCAGTTCAGCAAGCTTAAAGGTGAACGTTAAAGAAAGGGGGAGGAGGGGAGGAGGGGGGATGTAGGGGAGGGGGAGATAATGAAAATAGTCCCTGAACTTGATTTCCTTAATCACTGCATGTCCCTCTTTCTGTTAATTGAAGATAATTATAGGATTTTAATTTTCTTATGTAGGTTAAAGAGGAGAGTGAGAAGTCAGATGAAATGACAGAGGCAGATGAAGACGAAGAGGCCGACGGAGTCTATTAGTGCTGAACACACGCTGAACAAAAGGCCTCACTGGTTATAACCCATTTTATATATATATATATATACACATATATATATATATATATATATATATATATATATATATGTATATAAAATAACAGTTTATTGTATGGACGCTGGTGTAGTGTGATGATGTGAACATGTATAATCAGTCTGTACAGTTATGTGCTAAAGGCCTGTTTTCATCACCAACTGTCATATTCTAGTTCTACATCATTCATTCTTAAAGACACATTAATATGAAACACAACACATACAGAAAAGAACAATAAGGGAGACAAATACAGAAATAATTGATGCTTTTGTTCTGTACCTGAAACAATGCAGATTCATTATTTAGCTCAGGCTATATAATACATACATTTGCCATTAGATAAAAACAGTCAGTCACTCAGAGCTGGACTTAAAATAAACACATCAATTAATAATGATTAAACGTGTAGTTCATGTGGTTTTATCTTCAGGTTCAAGTGAAGGTAAAAACTCAGTAAAGGTTTTGAGCATATCAAGAGATCGGAAAAAAAATAACTCACTTATCATTTGGCTCAGAGCTGAATCTTCCTGTTCATTTTAAAAATAATACATGTTTAAAAGATTGGGAAGACCAAGAGAGCTAGTTCAAAACAACACATTATGACATCAGCAATGATTTTGTAGCTTTATTAAACATGTCTAAATCCTATAATTCAAAATAAGGCCTGGTGCGAGCGATCAGAACAACAACAGACTGCATTAATTACAATAATCATGTTCCCAAAACAAAATGGCCACTGGTCCGACCCTCAAGGGAAGAAACACATGATTTTCCCATGTGAACTGTTGCATATAATGATAATTTCCACATGTGCCCCATATGACATACCATGTGATCTCATGCAAAAGATGCGGGTGCAAAACATGCGGAATGCATGTGTTTTGAGTTTACCACCAAGAAGTCAGAATTAGTTTCAGATATTTTTGTAAACAGGGTTTTCTTAAAATGAAAAATGGAGAAGAGAAATCATGTCCATCCTGACAGCACATCTGAAAATGCCTGAAAAAGACGATCACGTGACCAGTCAGGTACACTGGGAATGCGTGTCTCCCTGTAAACTTTACTTGCTTACCTTTATAGTTTATACTGTATATTTGACAGGTTTGAGGACTGAAGTCATTTATGCTGAAAGCAGCACAAAAATGCTGAGGCGGTGAAACGTGTCTCTTCTTCGCGAAATCATGTCATTGAGCACTTTTGCTGGCAGCCATTTTGTGTCTCTAATCCATGATTGTTTTTTTTGTTTTTTTTGTCCACTTGTGTGTTTCTGAATATATCCACATCCAATCTGTTGATGTACAAACTCAAATACTCAGCATCATCAGAACACATATAGTGCTAATGTTACGTACACTGATGAGACTCGATGTAAGCACAGGTGCCACTCCTGTCATTTTTTTTCAAAAGACGGAGAGCAACTAGAATTCTCATTCAGAACTTGATTGGATTTAGTCAGCTTTTAATGTTTTCTTTCCAGAGCTGAGATAAAGCTTCAGCAATTTCCTCAACTTGACTTTTTGCCCTTTCATTTTCAGTTTTCATGGATGTATCTTAAGGTTGTGGCCGTTATATCACGATGTTGATTCACTCAACGGTCTTTGGTTGGAAAATCATTTCAGGGCACAAAATTAGAAACTAAAGGGTACAAATTCATAAATTGAAAGGATGACTAATAATCTGAGGGAAGCATTTATCCCAAAAGAAAAAGGTTGTTTCAGCACAGATGTCGATGGACAAAAAGACAAAAAGAAAACAGCCTGTTTGTGTTTCATGTGTACAAGGTGGTGACTTCCCCGCTTTGAAAGCTTTATTTTCCACTTTCAGGGCTGCTGACTGAACTAATGGCACAAAGCACAATAGTCTACAGAAAGCTAAATGTTTGAAATGGCTTTCTGATATGAGTAATATCTGAGCAGTTTGGGACAAAGTGGATGTGTGAAAGAGGCAAAAAGAAAAGGCCGGAGCTTTAATATGACTGTATACAGACTGTGAGCTGCGGCTAATGCTTTGTGTTGCCTCTCCATTACCTCCAGAAATATGAAGAAAACACGAGTATTTGTCTTGGAAATGGACGGCAATGTTTGGCTGAGCACAATCACAGCCCTCTGTATTGGGGAAAAATGGTGTGAGCTCGGTCAAATGGAGCGATTATGAAAAACTGACCGTCTTTTTTTCCAGCAAGACAAGCCAGAAAACGGACACCGCGTCCAGTAATTTGAGTTTATTTATGTGATGCGTGTCGGCGAGGAGAGAGCGGAGCAGTGCGGCGGAGCGCTGATTGATCTTTCAGAGGCAATCAGGACGAGCAGCGAGCAGAAAATAGGCCGGCGGCGTCTGACGGTCTCATCTGTGAGGGGGATTACATGACAACAGCAGACCTGACAGAGACCTCCACCTGTTTCTGCAGGTGAAATCACAACGTCACAGGTCAGGAGTGAGACGAGAGATGGTGACATTCAGATTCAACTGCTGCTCTGAGTTTATTACCAAATTGTCATTTGAACCAAATGGCTCTTTACCAACCATTCAGACGACTTCTTTCTTGGTCTAGAGAGTTGCGTGTCTTGTTGCTGAGTTTCGTCAGGTGGATGCACAGTTTGAGAGCCGTGTTTCAGGCTGAAAAAGACTGCTGAATGTTAGATCAGAGCAGATCAGTGAGAGATTCATGCTGGTAAAAAATGAATCACAAAATCGAATTCAGTAGATTTCAGTACTGCACTTGTGCTCCGTACCCCCAGCTGGGACTTTGTATGCTTCTCTGCGAACGTTTAAATCCAATAGTTTCAGACTTTCAGTCATCAGAAATACCATATTTCAACTTTGGTTTCAGCTCTTGTACATTTACATTTTATGATTCAGAGCTGAACGTAGACATCTGTGAGGTTCATGAAAATACCTTTAAAAACACCAAAAATGCAAGTTTTACAGTTTTGAGAGATGTATGACTGAAAAGTGCTTTTCTACCTTAATGGACACGCACACACACACACACACACGCGCCAACAGGTTCAGGACTCAGGGGTAACCACATACCTTAGTGCTCATTCTACATGCAGGCTCACTGCTGCAGTTTAGTTGACACTTAAATATTGATCAATTTGAATTCTACCTGTCCGTTTGCTGGTTTGTCAGCAGGATCGCACAAAAACTACTGAGCGGATTTCCACCTAACTTGGATGCAGGATGAGGTCTCAGCCCAGAATAGACCCTGTTATCTTTTGGTGTGAATCCCGATAAAGAGACAAGTCTAGAAATGTTCAACCAGCGCAGCAGCAGACATAAATTGTAAGCAGTGACCTTTGCTGAGAACCACGGATAAGTCCAAGTTTGTGAGTGTGAAACGTTCTCATTACGTGTTTGTTAACTGACCTTCACATCCTGAGGTGGAGGGGACAGTGGTGGAGTATTTTTGATTAATTTCTCAGAGAATAATTCACAGATTTTGATGTAAAAAGTTAAAACAGTAAGGTGGCAGGTATCTATGTGATCCTGGGGATCTTAAATTATGCTTAAGTAGTTTAAAATGTAGAGTGATATCAGGCTATTGAGTTCAATATTAGATGAGTCTTGATTGAATTAAAAGGCACATTTGGACTTTGTTGGAGGTATGTGCCTCACTGAGTGCCTTTCTAGTTTTATTATATAGTAATTTCTCCTGTTAATCTCCTGAGTGAGGACGCTGCCTGACATTCGTCACTCGTCAATCGCCCTCGCCCTCGCCCTCGCCCTCACTCAGGTCCTTTGGATGGATGAAACAGGTCCAACCAACTCGGTGTGAGACCGTCCGCTTTAGTGTCATCAGCTCCTGTCTCACCTGCTCGTCCTCCTGCCTCCACTCTGCAGACTGTAGTCCTGAAGCAGTTCATCCTTCAGCCTCTTGTTTGAATGCAGATGTTGACTTTGGATCACGCTATTTCATTTTACCTTAAGCGATGATTTTAAAACTAATTAAAAGTAATTTTACTTTCACCTCTCCTCTAACACAGCCTAATGTTGGCAGATATGAACTGATTGCAATGCTTTTTTCTGTGATTATCTCTTTTATCGGGAACGCTCATTTCTTTTTACATTAATCTTTATGTCATGCATGAAAGCCATTTACCTCATTCAAAGAGGAGAAATGCTTTGAACCAGATTCAGCTATGGACCGTTCTCCAGCTGCTGCTTTCAGGTGGAATAAAATACACACTCTGAGTTCTTGGATTTTTGTTAATGCACAACAGAATCATCTCATCTCACTCCAGTTGTCAGGTTTGTTTCAGCATCTCTTGAAAATACTCAAACAACACTTTCACTTCCTTCAGCGGATGCTCTGCTGCTCTTTAAAGTGCTGACATCATCATCTGGTTGCCGTGTGTGACGTTACAAAGACAGACACTCATCTTTACTGACCGCAGGCGTTGGCGTAGGCGTTTGGCGACCAGAAGCAGAGGAAAGTCCAGCTGTTGTGTTTGTAGCCGGAGTGATCTCTTCATTTCTTCTCGAGTCCACTTCGGCAGGCAAAGAAATAATTAAAAAAATAAATCCCCAGACAGCGGCGCCGCTGCCACGAGACTCTTCAACCCCTCATCAAGCCTTTCTTTCTCTTTCCCTCTTTTCCTTTTTTTTAACATCACCAGATCCTAGATGTCAGCCTGAAGTGGAGCGGTGCGGCACTTCAGAATCCACCGCTGGGCCCCGAATGAGCGAGCATGCTGCCGCAGCCTCTTCTTTTCCCTCTTCCTTACTTTTTATCTTGTGCTCTTTAATTGACTCGCAGTGTGACGAAGAAACGGTGAGGGAGAGCGAGGAGATGGAGCTGAGAGGAAAGTGATGTTCCTAGATGTGGGAGACAGTTGTGGGAGGGCTGTGATGAAAAAATAATGATGCTAGTTACATTCTATTACACAAAATATGGGAGACGGCAATCGAGTCCTTCTGCAACAGTTCCCGCTTAATATCACTATCATCGAGTGCTGCTGCCGCTCGGAATTCTGGGACATCGCACAGCGAGGAGCTGCTGTGTGATGTGCTCACACACACACACACACACACACACTTAGATTCCCCTCTGTGCGTTAATTTATGCTGCTTTTAATGTATTTTTTATATCTTATTTCACCTCATTATGGATTTTATTTCTTGGTTCCTGGGCCGCGGAGCTCGTTAACACTGTGATAATGTGCTTTTGTATGGTTGCTGTATTATTATTATTGCTGTCATATACAGTATATCAAAACATACATGTTCATATTAACATGCAGAAACCCACATTTATTTGAAAATAATATTTCTTTGTTTCATCTTTGACGAAAATACATCCGAACGGACATGATTTAGATACTCGTGCTCTGGAGAGGATGAACTCTTAACAGCTCTGTTAACACCTAACCTTTCTGTTAGTGCCACCTGTAGGACAAAACTCCTGCTTAAACACAAGGAATATATTGAAGTCGACGACAACACATATCCATTCTCTGGACAGGAAGTTGATCAAACGAGGTAAAATACCTGACGAGGAAGAGGATATGTTGGTGCATGTAAACAGGATAAAGTCCTGGTTCTTCAAATCAAAATCAACTTTATTTATAGAGCACTTTTCATACACAAGAATGTAGCACACAGTGCTTTACACAGGAAACATAGAACAATAATAAAGAAAGCCCCTCCCTCCCACCCTCCATACTACACACGCACACACACATACACACACACACCGACACCCACACACCTACACACACACACACACACACACACACACACACACCTGCACACTCTTACTACTGGCAATAGGGAGACATGGCAAGGCACTGAGGATTGAGGAAACGCCACCTTTGGGGCCATCCACACTGGGAGGAGTCACAGGCTGTGCCACGGTGGGCAGCAGTGCCCAGGCCCCCCGACCCTGACAGACAACAGCTGGCCGGGCCAAAGGGACCCAAGGACAGCACCCCAGAAGCAATCCAGACATAGCTCCCAGTGTGGAGGACCCCCCCTGAGGAAACTCTGGAGTTAACCCTTAAAAACTAAAAACATAAGATAGGATAAAAACCCTGACAAAAGATAGTTAAATGGAGTGAACAGTTAAAAGGATAAAATACGTAAGATAATAATAAATACAATAAAAAAAGTATCGAAGATAAATAAAAATGAAAATTATTTAAGATGAAAATCATTTTTTATTTTTTTTTTAAAACAAGATAGAAACAACAACATAAAATACGATAGAACCACATAAGAATGGAATAAGAATTTAGAATATTAGTTAAAAGCCTGATTAAAAAGGTGTGTCTTTAACCTTCCCTTAAAAATATCAACAGTCTCTGCAGACCTGAGGTTCTCCAGCAGGCTGTTCCACAAGCGGGGGCCATAGTGGCTAAATGCCGCCTCACCGTGGGTTTTAGTTCTTGGTTTTGGTATGGATAAAAGACCAGAGCTGGAGGACCTCAGGGTCCGCAAGGGTTGATATGGTAAAAGCAGGTCAGATATGTAGGGAGGGCGCAAGGCCGTTAAGACATTTAAAAACCAGTAAAAGAACCTTAAAATCGATCCTGAAGCGGACGGGGAGCCAATGCAGTGACTCTAAAACTGCTGTAATGTGCTCCCGCCCTCTGGTCCTCGTCAGCACTCGGGCGGCTGAGTTTTGTAATAATTGGAGATTTAGAGTACTCTTTTTGGGAAGACCAGAGAGCAGGGCATTACAATAATCTAAGTGACAGGAAATAAAAGCACATATTAGCACCTCCGTACTGGCCTGGGAGAGAAACGGGCGGACTCTGGCTATATTCTTAAGATGATAAAAACCTATTTTTGGCATATTTCTGATATGTGGAATAAAATTCAGCTCAGAATCAAAAATCACACCCAGATTTTTTACTGATTATGTTGGTTTAAGATCTTGTAGTTTTGGAAAAAGTTTCTCTCTCTGGCCTTCAGGACCTATAACTAAAACCTCAGTTTTGTCCTGGTTGAGCTGTAGGAAATTCACTGCCATCCATGACTTGATGTCTACAATGCAGTTAAGAAGGGCATCAATTTGCTCTGTGTCATCAGGAGACACGGCAATGTACAGTTGTGTATCATCAGCGTAACTATGGAAGCTGATGCCGTGTCTCCTGATGACATCCCCAAGAGGAAGCATGTAAAGATCAAAAAGAAGTGGACCTAAAATTGACCCTTGGGGAACCCCACATCCAATTTCATGGGTTCCTGAGGAGCATGTATCCATACTTACATAAAAACATCGATCTGTGAGAAAGGAACAAAACCAGTTGAGGACAGTACCAGAGAGGCCGAACAGATGGCTGAGTCTGTTTAATAAAATGTGATGGTCTACTGTATCAAAAGCAGCGCTTAGATCCAGTCGAACCAACACTGTGAGCTTTTTGTTATCTAAATTCCATCTGATGTCATTTAAAATCTTTAAAAGTGCTGTCTCGGTACTGTGGTTTCTCCTAAAACCAGACTGATGTTTCTCTAAGATGTTATTTCTGTTTAAAAAGTCATTAACTTGGTTAAAAAACAGTTTTTCTAAAATTTTACTTAAAAACGGTAAGTTAGATACAGGTTAGTAGTTGGTGTAGAGTGCTCCTCTCAGAGACCTCCAGCTTTTTTGTTGTGGCGACATAATATGCACCCTTCTTACAAAGGTGTGTGTAGGTGCAGTTAATTTCCTAAATGCTGTGCATGTGTGTCCTTTAGCTGCAGCGTGTTTGCTCTTGTTGGCCACTGTCAAAGAGGAAATGTGTATTTAATGTAACAAAGTTTAAAATTCTGGCATCGTGATGACCTTAATCTGATTTATGATTAAATGACCTCAATCACAGGTCAGTATGCACAGAGAAATAGAGCAATGTGTGTTTCTCATACTTTATTGTGTCAGGTAAATCAGAGCTTGTAAAATGAATCTCATTCAAGCTGCTGCATAATAACTAAGATTCCTGCTCATGCCTCCATGTTGGTATTTCATATGACAAATACTTTGCTTTGTAGCCACAAATAAATAAATCATTCACATGATTTGTGCCCCCAAATGTTTAACCTTCCTCTTTACAGCATAGGAATCTCATTTATTTCTATCACAGACGAGATATTTGTGACGTTTTCTACACAAACCCGGCACACAACATGTAAAACAAGAATTTAGTGTAGGTGCAGCAGGAACAAACAGAGTGAAAGTCACATGTGAGACAAAGGAGAGTAAAAGTCCATCAGTCGTAATATCAAAGCAGCGGGGGTGCAGAACCAAACTCAATTTAAAATCTGCACTAAATAAAGCAACGAGCGCTCCTCCCTGAGTCTGACACAGTTTCATCAGGTTCAGATTGGATGAAACTTTATTGATCCCCGCAGGGAGACGATGTCACAGCAGCAGGAAAATAATAAAAGGCTCAAATTGAATATAATTAGAAATATGGTAAATGAGGGGCACGACAATACAACCAGAAAATCCACTGTGTTCAGGACAAAAGGAGAAGAAATGAAGAGCAGAAAAACACAGAGAGAAGTAATAAGAAAGTCTGAGCGCTCCTTCCAGCAGCAGGACACAGTAACTTTATTTGTTCAACACATTTCAGACACCAGTTAATTCACTCTGCTTCACAAAAGATATTGAGACTAAAACAATGAAATATCTGAACAGAAACAAAAACTAATAAAAACATGAAGGTGAAGGAATACGGCTACAATGTAACAGAGGTGAAAAGATCACACTGTTTTGCAAAAAACTACACTGAGAAATTAAAATGAGATATTTCCTTTACATCAGGATGGAAAATCAAAACATGTGAACAGATTTTTGTGTGAAAATCGACTCCTTTCATATGTGATGTCATTTTTCTGTGGTAGGAATCAGTTTCATGAAAACCACACGAGAAGCCGATTATCTCTACTGTCTTTGAATATAAAATCATCACATTCGACAATATACTTCACTTTTTTGAGAGATGAGATATTTTGACATCTACTATCTCTTAAGGTATGTTTGGACTTTGTGACAATATTGGATTTGTATATGTTAAATGTGAAAGGGGACAGATATGACAGAAAAATGAATAATTAAAGCCGCAGAGGCTGAGACGTCCAGACATCTATTTCCGAGTACTGGTCGAGCTGATCCTACATTTACCATGATGCAACAGTTTGTAACACAGACTCGATGATCACACAAACTGCTTTTCTTCAGGCCGAGTAGTCACCATAACGAAAAACATATCATCATCATTTTTTAATTATGATATTTGTGATATCAGATTTAGAGATCCTCAAATTATTTCTAGTTATTATTAACTCAGGGAGATCTCATCTAAAAGTGAGACCTGAGTGCAGAATAGAATCAAATAAAATAATAAATAATACACGTTAATGACACAGAAATATATTAATGACATATGATATGATTTAAACATAAACATATAGACAACTGCATGACAACATACATTATAAAAGATTGTTGGTGTAGGTAAAATACAAATAAGACTATTCTGTTAAATGTGTTAAGATGTAAAAAATAAAAGAAAAGAAGACAATTTAACCCAGAGAAACGTAAAGTTGTGAGATAAGGAAATGGAAAACGGTGCCTTCAGAAATGCCAAACTTTATTCTGAAGACATGAGTTGTCAAAAACTCAAAAAACCTTACAAATAGTTTAATTTGAAAAAATGGCCAGGGGAGGAAGTCACATTTGGTTTGGACTATTTGATTATGTCGCCAATCTAAACCAACAAGGTTCAGAATGGCAACGCAACAACCAGGTGCACTTATAAGTTTGTACAAACCTACTTTAAATAGGCGAGGTGCCATCATCACAATCAGTGCGTTGACAGGACAGCATGTGTGACTGACAGTAGAGCGAGGGCAGAATAACTGATCCCAGATGGCGAGTATAAAATGCTACAACGGGTCACGTAATATACTTGGGACTAAGTAAATAATATGTGTGGGAAACACTGCTGTACATTTAAAAAGTTACATGTTTAGGAGACAGTCCAGGTTTAAGCTGCCTGGTGACCAGGTGCCTGCTGTGGGTACAGTGTTGGTGACCCCTGCTCTAGTGAGTATTTGTGGCAGCAGGACGGTGTGTGTGTTGGACTGAGTCCACATAAACTACAGTGTGTGTGCGTTCATGGTGAAGTCACATGTCACCCAGTGCAACAGTGAGGCTCCTTGATGTGTTTTTGGAGCTCTGAGGCGCAGAGGAAGACGATACTTCAGGCTTTGGATGAGAAAAATATCTCAGTGGCAGCAGACTTGTGTAGAAAATAAGACAAAAAAACATCTGCAGATTCAATGTTTCAGTGGAATGAAAGCATGCAGGCATGTAACACACACACCTCCTCACTCCTCCGTCCTCCTGCGGCTTTGAAATGTGGAATATGGCAGCTGTTCACACTGAAAATGTTGCCAGTGGCTCTCTCCATCTCTAAATCTATTCTCTTTTTCTCTTCCCTTGTTTTTTTTCTCTCTTGCCTTTACTCAATTTTCTCTCCCTCTTCAGTCTCTCTGAAGGCCCACCCTGTAGTTCTGCTGAATAGGCAGATCATGAATTGAGCGGCGCTGTAGAGGCGGCCGTTTCCGCGGCGCGCTTTATCAAAGTCAACGCGGTGTATTAAACACAGCGCTGAGGCCGTGAGGAGGAGAGAAGAGAAAGAGAAAAGCACCCTGGGATCCCTCCTTCGCCTCCTCCGCCTTGAAATGAGGACACGGCTTCGCTGGTCGTTGAGGGGGGGTTACCGGGAGCTTCCTGTCCTGTGAGGAGAACAAGATAAAGAGGCGTCATGCTTTAGGTTAAACATCAGGAGTGACAATATCTTCCCATCTCGCCTTGTATCTTTTAATTCATCTTTATTTCTTTGGATAGTGACTCAAAGGAGTGAATCCTTGATAGAAACAGTCAGAATGAGAATCAGAGCTCAGTGGAAGAAGCTCAGGGTTCAGGTCTTTCAGGCCCTGACTTTGGACCCAGACATTTAATAAACCTACTCAGACTGACCCAGTTCCTTCTCAAGTGGATGAGGATAATTAGACCAGATAAACGACCAACACTGGAGGAAGCATGATGTGCCAACAGTCTCTTCTCTTGGATCCAGAGAGACAACTCAAAGACCTGCAGCAGTATCACTGCCGGTCAGAATAAATGTTCCTTTGTGCAAAACCATTGATATAAGTAAACTTTACATTTTTAGGTTATTTTTCAGTTAAATGTTTCATTTTGATGTGGTGGCAGTGCTGTGCTTATGGTCTGGTTAGCTTTAAGCACAAAAATCGCCCGGTTAGGGTGAGAAAAACATTGTGTTTTGGCTTGAAATACCTGGTTTGGTTGGTACAAACACTAACAGAGGTGTCCACACTTCTTGTCAGAAATATGAGTTTTCAAGTTCAAGTTCAAGTTACTTTATTAGTACCCAAAGGTAGATTTTGTTTGCAGTAGTAGAGTCCTCATACATACATATGGACAAAACATAGAGGCACAATCACAGTTCTTAAAAGTTCTTACAGGTCCAGATCATTCTAAGATGGTGAATTGAATACTACTAGTACAAAGAAAATACACAAAATTAATCAATACAATCTAACAAATGTTTGGACGCAGTCTTGAACTGCAGTCACCTGCTTGTCACCCTTATCGCCTGTGACTCAACCACGCCCCCTCCACCTGTAGATGTGAAAGTCAGGTCATAAATGCGTTACGTTACAAAATGTGAACATTATATTTGGGTGCCTGATCTGTGGTGGCATATTACAGACATATTCCACATTATCTAATGATATCTTCAGAAAGATATTATCAGTGCATTACCCACCCAGTCAATTAAATAAGAATAACTGAAAAAACATATTGAGTTTCAAAATTCCTTTGTGTTGTGTTCAAAACTTTGTGTTGTGTGACAGAATAAACAGAATAAACACATATGGTTTATGTACAAGTCTGCACTGATTTCGTTTCATCAGACTAAATATTCACATTGACTAAAAAAAGGATTGAAAGACTTTGTGACAGTTTACATGTATATATTCCATCTAATTTTGTCATGTCACTGTTTTAAGTATTTTTTTTTTTTTTTTTTTTTTATTAAGTCTACGGTTCTGATTTTAAACCTTACAACAAGTCTTGTAGAATAGTTTGACCCAGGCCGTCCTTGTCAGAAAAACAACCATCTAACTCGACTGTGAAAGCAGCTTATTAAGACACACATGTACATCTCTTGACAGACAGTGACCTCTAGTGGTCGCCGTAATATAACATTAGCAAAGAAGGAAGTAAGGTGAAGTGGTGTAAAGGGTGTCAAAGGCTGCGTAGGGAGAAGGACAAGGATGTCCATGGAGCTCAGGGCACACGTCTTGTCTCTATGACAAATATATCTTGACAGCCACTGCTGTGTGATCGACGTGCAGACGCTCGCTCCTCATTAGGAACACTAGCAATAGGAAAAAAAGGTATGTGGACAAAGGGCTTCTCACAGGAAACTGATGTTAACTTCCAGTGTGAAACCAAAAGTCAACAGTGAATCACTTTAACTTTCATTTAAGTTATGTCACACACCTTATATATCAATGAAGTTATGCATGTAACATAGGTTTGTAACAGAAGTTACAGATAGAACGTTGTTATATTAACCCAGACCAGGATATTTTCCTAAACCTTACCAGACTGTGAGCGTATGATGAAGGTCTGGTACATCTGTCGGTGGTACGCAGCAGCTGTCATGTTGTTTTGGGAGTTGCTGGTAATCAACCTGTTCAGACGTTTAAGTATGAGGATGTGTTGAGCTGAGTAGTGTTAAATACTACAGACTGACCATTAATGTACCTCAATGCTGCCAGTGAATACACTAATGCTGGATGTTCGATTAAATACTCGTTTAAATGTCAGCAAATACAGGAACCTTTCTCTAGATCTGATTTCAACCCTGAACATTATTTTCTGTAGTGAGCATAAACCTTGTAGAAAATCAATAATATTTAGAGCTGTTTAGATCACTGTCAGTCATGGAGAGTCTTCTCCTCTGCTTCTGTTCCTCCTGACAGTTTGTGGTGAAGCCTCACAGTCTTTGGTTTCTGGCCTTGGACACCACACAGATGTGTGTGGTATTGTCTGCAGAGGGGGCAGTGGTGGTGTCTCCTTGTCAACACCTTAAGTATCACCATCACTGTAGAGCAGCCTGCAGGTTGAAGTCAGAGGAGCCTCTGAGCGCTTCAATGAGTGAAATGAACACTAATTAAGTGGGCATCCTTCTGATAAACTTAAGACAGGTCAAGATTTTTCTGCCTTTTTTCTCACTCACAAAAGGTGAGTGGGTCCAAAAAGTCAAGCCAAGAAAAGACTTAAACAATCTGCATGCTCTAATTAGACTTATTAAAAAAGATGAGGAAAGAAGATACAATTATAAAACATCCATCCTCCGTTTCAGTGGCATAGAAACAACACCAGGAAATATATAATTAGAGGAAAATAATTAGAGGGAATCATGGGCCAACAAACAATTATTCCACAGGACGAGGGGGGGACAGAAAGCACTGGCGTAACCTCGGTAACCTGAGCTGTCGTTTAAATTCTGTCACCAGATTTTTGTTTTGTTTACCTGCTGATTTAATTAGGAGCCTTTTTTCCACGGCACATTTTTAAATTGCAGGCAGACAAACAGAATGTAATGAGAGATGCAGACGTGATGTTTGGACTGTGAGTGCCGTAACATGGAGCTGCGTGATATGATGCAGCTGCAGGTCGGACAGCTGCACAACTCTGCAAGGTGTGCCCTGAAGGTGTGTACGAAGCACTGATCTGAGATCTGTTGATGCAAAGACTCAACATTAGTCACAGACTCCCTCGGCTCAGTCTTTGGTTTGTTTACTTGTTTATTCCTCCTGTTGTGTGTACCAGGATTTAACACCCTGGTTTACTGTAATGAAGTGTTAGATTGATTGTCATACAGTGTGGATTATAACTGCGGCTGGATTAACCTGCTGGGGGCTAACATGAGCTGTGGGCCTCTAATGACCATGTTGTTTAAAGATTTATCTAAGAGTATTCACTGTGTACATTGTGATGCAGCGCCCTAACGCAGGCCCGGGCAGCAGCAGCGATGGTAGAAGCAGTGTATTAGTAGTGTTTATAGTAACAGTAGTTGTAACAGTAAAGCTTTTGCATGAGTAAAAACAGCACTAAGTTGAGCAATAGTATCGAAGCTCATTAACATTTCAAACGATAGAACTGTCACTCCCAACATACTTTCACACGTCTTTCATGTTGGCATGGATGTTAGGAAAAAACAACCACTAGAGAGTGCTGCTCAGAGTCTGATCGGTCTCGCACGGAGCGCCCACACACACACACACACCACCTACCTGCTGCTCTGTTGGATCATATGTTGGCTTTCAGAAAACTTGCAGCAATACGGACAAAATGAACACAGAATACAGACAAAAGGCTCCGTCCATATCCTTCTCTAATGTGGAGCATAAAGGTGGCCTTTAGAAGCAGCAGCAGCAGTATTAGTTGTATTAGTCCTGACGATAGTTGCAGTTTTAGTAGCACCATATTTGCAGTAGCGGCAGTAGTTTTAAAGTAGTCCAGCAGCAGCAGTGTTGACCTATGGTTGTAGTTGTGGTTGGTTGCTTTGGGTTCTGTTTTGGTTCTGGTCGGTCAGATGACGAGGCCGTCCACTCCAGCTCTGTTGTTGCCACGACAACCCTCCATTTCCCGCCGAGCCCTCTCATCCCTCAGCGGCAGCGTCGTATGTATCCATACATCCGCCTTTCTTCTGCCTGCTTATAATGATGCAATTAATAATTAAATAATAAACTTTCATTTATGGATCACTTCAAACGCACAGTTGACAAAGTGCTTCAGCAATCAAACACATCCAAACATCAAAGTGGAAATAATTTAAAAAATAAAGGGAGAAGGCAGCGGGAGATAAAAGGATAGACGCAGAGGGTAAAAATAATATATTTGTAAAAATAATAGGATAAAAGGCGTCACATGAAAGCCGCTCTATAAAAATAGGCTTTAAGAGGAGATATAACAGAGGATACTTTCACCCCGCTTCCTTTCTCTGCCTCTCTTCTCCCTGTCGCCCTCTCTCTCATCCGCCTCCCGCTGCAGTGGAGATGAAGTGTTGCTCTTGTTTTAATTATGCAGAGGAGGCTGCAGAGCAGGACAGGACATGTTTCAGTGTCGTCGCCAATTAAGCGGCGTCACCCAGTCGTGGAGCTGCGAGCGAGGAAGAGGAGGAGGAATGAAAGAGAGAGTTAAAGAAAATGACAGAGAGAGAGAGAGAGAACGTGAGAAATGAAATTGGATGCATGAGAGTCTTTTTCTTATTTTCCACGCAAATGGAGACGCTTCTCATGTAAAGACACGCAGTCTGAATTCTCATTTCAGTGTACTGACAGCAGCAGTATAACTGTAGTAGTAGAAGGGCAGGTGCAGCAGTTGTAGAAGTAGCAGATGTACTAGTGTTAGTAGTAATGGGAGTAGTGGGAGAAGAAGTGACATTGGTTATAGTGGGCTTGTATTTACTGTGTCTGTTGGTTTGTGGTAATTTGAAGGACTGCACATTTCTTTGAGGAAAGCATCAGCTGAAATAAGGACCTCATTTAGCTTTAACACAAATTCCTTACACATTTTATAGTATTGAATCCGTGCACCAGGGAAGTCAGCTGGAGTCCTTCGCTGATTTTGCTGCGGGGCCCCTTGCGGGCTAATCCAGCAGTAGCTACAGCAGCAGCAGTGGTGTAGATTTTGAGTTAGAGTTGTCACAGCAGTGATGGTGAGAAGAAAAGAGAAGATGAAAAAGAGAGGAAAATGAGCTGAACTGTGTGTGTGAAGTCTTTTTATATATCTTCAGGTGTGTGGAGAGACTCCTGCGACAGGACTAACTACCTGCAGTCCAAACTCTCACTCTCTTCACTGTATTGATCAAAAGCACATGGACTCCGTGGGCATTGATTTGCATTGCATATTCACCGGCTTCCCCCTGATATTCGGCTCTATTGTGGCTTTAAAGTGTCAGGCTGAGACATGGCTGGATAAAGAGCGAGCGAGCACGGCGCAGCAGCAGGTAATTACCACTCCTCCATCGATAACCATTCTAATAGACTTCCAACTGGCTATTTACATTAGGGAGTTGGTCCTTTTACCGTATTGACTTTCATAAAATATATGTGTGGTAGGCTACATTAAAATCAATAAAGACATTTAAAGAGCATTATCATTAAGAGGCGGCTGTGTGTTAAGTGTGTGTGTGTGTGTGTGTGTGAGTGTGAGGGCTGGAGGAGGTGGCAATCTAGCGCGGTATGATGCCTTAAACCAACATCATTTGCTGCATGACTGCACCATCAGTCTGTCTGCCACACATGCTCTCTTTCTTTTCTACACATCTCTCTATAGTTCACTTTCAACTTACTTTCAGGCCCTTATGTGCAAAACCATCCGTCCGACAGTGTGAAGGGGGGAGGTGCAGCAGGGACGAGTGAGCAGAAGATTAAAGAATATAAGCCAGGACATGGTGAAAACAACTCCGCAGACTATAGAGCTGCAATATGCTTGTTCAAGAAATCATTTTCTTTCCTGTAAATTCTCATTTCAGAGTTTTTTTTCAGTGTCTCTCAACAAGGAAACACAGAAGTCTCCCGACTAGCCGTTAAAGCTTAGACTGTTAGATGTTTCCTCCTGAAATGCACTTCAGCCGTCATAGTGTTTGTGCAATTTCTTCTTCAGTTTCAGTATTTGTGCTGATTCTGAGTATTTTAAGCTACAGTGTATTTCTGACTTACTGTTTAAAGCCTCACGTTAGCATGTTTAGTAATTACAATGACTCCCACTAGGAGGCATACAGATTTTAAATTAAGGAAAGACAGAGCTCTGTTACCGGATTTGTTCTCTATGTACAGATACACTCTGCTGAGAGATCTCGAGGAGAAAAAGTCGGATTGGTGAATTCTTGAGTCTTTAAATGCTGCTCTTGACCGCTCTTACTCTGCAAGTCTTAACCTGTTGAACAATTCTTCTTTGGTTGAGCTCATGATCTCCAGATCTGTGGCCAGATCATCAGCAACCAGCTCAACATCTCAAGATATCCCTGAGACATTTGGAATATACTCTTCTTCTAGTGCATTCTGGGTCTCCTCCCTGCTGGAAATGTGCAGGAAACACCTGCACCAGGGGACACCCAGGAGGACACGTCCCACTCAGATGTTGAACCGTCCACATCATTTAGAAACTGTCTCCTATCATGATTGAAGAGGAACCAGCCCAGTCTCCAGGATAAAATGTTGGCAGTTAGCGTTTCTGCAAACCACACATGTCATGCATGACATTTGTAGCAAATGTAGCGCATCGCGTTCACATATGCTTATAAGCTGATTTTGGAGGGGAGGGTGGTGGTAGTATTACCACCCTTCTCTTGAGGAGATATGCAGACACTTCCACTTTTAGTGGTGACCAAAACTCTCTCTCCATCTCCATCTGTAATCGTGGTGACAGAAACAGATATTTTAAACCGGACCGTGATGTTTTCCTAACCCTAACCAAGTGTTTTTTTGTGCCTAAACCTAAACAGCAGATATGCAAAGCGTTGCGACAAGAGATGAATAGAAATAAATTCAACTTAAACAATCATAAAGTTGCAACATAAAGACATTTTCACTTTTAATTTCTCTGTGGATCTGCAGAAATGTACTTAGCTAACATTTATTCTGGTGATTGGTATAATTCAGCGAGTGTTTTGCTTGAAGTCTTGCAAGATGAATCTGTGATATCACATGATCTCACAAATCAAGCTGCCTCGCACGGTAAGCAGGAACATTTGGGAGGCCTGAAGACAGATCAGACCTTCAGGATCAGTTGGGAAATCCAAAAAGCAAAAAGTAGCTAGACTGAAAGAGACACAAAACAGATCAGGCTGAATCAAGCATTTTATATATTCAATTTAGATACACTCACGTAAACACAAACACAAACACATAAAAATAATCGAAAGGATTATTCCGTTAAGCCTTCAGTCACAACAAAGAACTCGGATAAAACCGAGTATGATATTGAATTGTGGCACTTGTACATATTGTCACATCAAAACACACACACACACATTTTAACCTCCATACATGTGAGGACCCTGACACCTTCTGTGGCACCTGACGTGGACCTTCAATAAATTCTGACCGGATAACAAGTCTTAAAGAAGTCTTAAAAAAGGGCGACTGAACAAATACATAGAGAACTGAGAAATGACAGACTCTGAAAGACGGAAACACACAAGCACAGGAATAAAGAATGCAGGGATTATGGGAATTTGGCCCTCTGCTTATTGCGATCAGCAGGTTTTAGGAAACAGCAGAAACGTCTCAGGTGATGTAACACCTCCTCCCTCTGGCAGCCATATTGGAAGTCCTCTTCACTGTAAACAGCTGCTTAAATTAACAGTTGTTCATGTCATTTCTGTGTTCTTCTGTGCAGTATCTTGTACAGCATCGTGGAGTAACGGTGGCAGCTGCAGTGTTTCTGTGGCTTCCTCATTTTTGTAGCCGTACACAGAGTCAGTCTGACCTGTCAGTGTGATCTATGTGCAGAGGTATCAGAGGGGCTCAGCTGCACTACTGCTACTGCTGATGCAGGACTCCATATAAAACCTTTTTCCCCTCCACCCCTCCACCCATCTCTCCGTCTCATTTGACACTGTATTAAGTCCCACCTGAGCTGCCGTCACTCCCATCATGCAACAGCCCGCCACCTGAGTCCCCCCTCGCTCGCACAGTCACCTTACAGGATCATCAGTCGTCTTTCTCGTTGTTTCCTTCCACAGTGAAACGCACACACCCTCTTCGACCTCGATCCAACACAATGACAGGCGGATGATAACGGATTGAATTTATTCACTGCCCTCTGCTGAGACTGACTGGATTGTCTTTTTTTAGAGGAACCTGACAGAAGCGATAGAGAAGCAGCTTGAATATAATTTAACACAGACAGTGTAGGTGCCATATAAATAGCCTCCCATATGATACCTTTGTGCTTTTCACAACTTTTGCAAGTACACAGTCTGATCGCATGAAGCTTATGAACCGTCATCTACATACAAAAACTTTTAGGAATTCTGTCATCAGCTCTTTTTTTGTTCATGAACATGACACTGAGATTGTGGAATCTGTCCACCTTTTAAAGCAACATTATGCCACCATTCACATTAAAATATCTGCATTTGATTGTGTGATTTTATGGAGAGAATGTTTTTCTGGTTTTCCTCCTGATGTCCTCCAGCTGCTTGGCCTCAACTGTCCGTGGTTACCTGAAAGCGCCCTATAACTGCTGCATACTAAAGTACTGTTAGCGCTGTTAGCTGACTATGCTCAGTGCAGTGTTTAAACAGTTGACTGTTGAACAATCAGTAACATTAGCTGCTTGCTAAGTTGAATGTCTTTGGCTGTTTAGCAAAGTTGTCATCTCGCTAGTTTTGATCAGGAGCCAATTCAGTCCATTTGGACAGAGGATTAGCTGGTAGCATGTTAGAGGCAGGTGTAGTCTCTGGTTCAGGTTAGCTTAGCTTGTGTGCAACGCTTGTTTACTTCAAGACGGAGATTTTCAAGACATGACATTGTTATGAAGTGCAGAGTTTTTTGTAATTAGCACGCAATGCTAATTTACATCTGACAACTTGGTATAGAAACCTCAGATCTGCATTTGCCTCAGCCTCAGCAAATTTCTGCATAATGCTGCTTTAAACTAATTTACTTTGTTTTGTGCCAACAGGAAGCAATGTAGATTTACAGTAACAGATTTAAAAGTTGCGTTAACAGTTGAATATGTGTTTCCTAAACAACTGAAATCAATGTGCTACTCTTCTGGTTTCTTTTCACCATTTATTGAACCTACTTTGGGGATTTTCTCCTATTCAGACTGTGCTGTCCAGCACTGATGTTGGTGATCAGGTCTGACTCACAGTCGTTGTTCCAGGTCATCCCACAGGTGTTGGATCGGGTTGAGGTCTGAGCTCTGTTCAGACTAGACATGTTATTCTTTCTTTTCTTCTAGTAATCCAGAAAATGTAAAAAAAAAAAAAACCTGGTTTAGCCTCCTCACACCTGCCGGATCCACCAGTGTCAGGCTGTCAGGTCAAGCATTGTTCAAACTCACTAAACTTTATTTGGAATTTTAGTTGAGATCCAAAAGTTTCAGACTAATGATTCACACAGTATCTACAATATACTACATAAACTGTATGCGTGCATTTCTTTGATCATAAAGCTAGAATGAAGTTTCTGAATGAACCGACAGAAGACATATGTGTGATGTTTTATAACTTTAAATGTTTATGGGGACATTATAGAGAAAAGAAAACTCTGGGTTCAGGAGGTTAAACCACAGATCGAATCGTCACAATCACAGAGCGACCTCGTTATCGCCAGGCCCTCCACATTACCCGTCAACCCGTCAGCCGGCTGTCGGAACATGCTCGAGGTCTCGTTAAGCTTGGAGCCCGGAGCTTCACTCATTATCTAATTGGATGCTGGAAACCTGGATCCCTGCAGCAGGGACCTGATCTCTGCTGCCTCGTGCTTCAGCGTGGGCTGTCGGTTCGTCCGCGGCTCTGCGTGTCAAAGTGTCACAAACAATGCTTCCACTCTGTCCTTCTTATTGTGTAACAGGCAATTATCAGTGTAAACCAGAGCTGATTATTCCAGGATGTTGCGGCAGATGTAGTCTAAATGCTTCCACTGTATGGCCTCCGCTGAAAAAAACTGCCTGTTAACTGTTAATAGGCTAATTACAACTATGTGACGAGTCAGGTCTGAGCCATTTTAGAGGAAGAGCTGTTAGTTCCTCTCACAGAGAGTAAAATCAGTCAGAAAAAAAATCGTCTGCAGTTTATTATGATGGTAAATACAGCTGACAGTGGTTAAATGGCTCCTTTCAAAGCAGCGTCTCTGCCCATTCAGAAGGAAGCCTCATAGCAGGAAGGGCACGACAACAAACAAGATGGCTGGAACGGAGCTAAAGGCCCCAGTGAGTCATGGATGAAGGTTTGACTGTGGACAGAATAGATGTGTCAGTTTAGTGGGCAAACAATACAGTTCAGGATGCAACTTTCAAGACAGAGTAACTTCCAACTTTGTACACTTTTCATACAGAAGACAAACAATACGCGTGAAATGACAGCCACACAACAGTTTACAGTCACCTGAAAAAATAATCCCTCAAAGTCAAACCACACGTGCTCCACAGTGTTGCCAAACACACTTCTAGACACATTACCTGCCTTCCAGCACTCATACTACCGTACTATTGTGACGCACATCTGATGGGAAAAGACTTATTAGATAGAAGTTGCAGAGCAGTGTGTCTTACACTGTCGTTGTCTTCTGGGACCAGCTTGTGTGTCTGTTCTTTTAATGAGTTTGTAAAGACGGGGTCCAGTGAAGGTTTCCGGAGGTTGAGGAGGTTAAAACTGTCGTGTGACTGGTTAAGAATTTATAACTCAGATAATTCCAGAATAAATGGTGACTCTGATGAGTTGTGAATTTTTATGGTTTCCTGAGTTGCTGATAGTTTATGTTAAATTATTAAGCGCTCGGTGTCTCGTCTCTGATCTGTGAGGACGGGGAGTGACCGGCAGCGTGGAGCGAGCTGCTCAGACACCTTCAGGGATGGATGACTTTATTCTGAGTAGCGAGCTGACCGCCCCGCCTCCATCCCTCTTTCTCTCTCTCTTTCTCTCTCTCTCACACACACACACACACACTGATCTGCGCTGTGAACGTGGGCGTCCATCTTGGCCGGTCGTCTCACCGCAGGCTTGCAGAGAGAGAGACGTCCTTCCGACAGCAAAGGTTAATAATTCTGCACCTGACTCTGCGGGACCCGTCTCGCCACTACAGCTATGATTTAATCAAGTGGAAGGAGAGGTGAAGCCCGACGCTGCGCTGCCAACCGGCTGGCCAGGCCAAATCACACAGACACAGAGTCCGAAAAAATTAGAGAGATGGTCAGGAGGGATGGACGGAGCAGAAGAGAAGAAATGAGGAAAATAAATTGGATGCAGAGGAAGACAGTAACATCAGTCAAGTAAAGAGCTTTTATTTTATTTTGAGAAACTTTAAACTCCACTCCAAAGGGGCGTTTTGTGGGTATTTTTAAATTAAGAGTTTGCAATTTCCTGGAAGACGGTGTAAAAATGTTGATCACACCCTGCAAAGTTATTATAATCACTCTACACTGATTTGCATCCAATAAACTCTTTCTTCATTTTATTTTTTTTATTTTGTATGCTGCCATGGCTGTTTAAAGGATAGGGACGCCGCTGGAGACTAACAGGGCCTCGTGAATAAGTGTATGAAATCACAACTTTGTTTACTATATTTTATGGAGAAAGCATTTTCTGATGTCCTCCGACTGCTCCAGCTTTACTTGTTGCTACTTACAAGTTGCTGCCTAGTAGTCTGTCCATGAAGGCCTTTTGGGCCGAGTCTGTGCACAACCTCTGAGAACAACAAAGGCCATTTATCAGTACGGAGGTGATTTGTGGATGTACACCAGTAGTTTTTCTGCTAAAGTAAATGCTGCTTAAAAGCTGCTTTTTGGTTGTTAGCTTGTGGATGTGCAGCCAATTGATATCTCACACTAACAGTAATGGCTCTATGACAGGGGGCGAACATATATTCAGCTCTATTTGTCGTTGTAAACAGTCCATGAGAAAGAAAGAGACAAAAGGAGGTCAGGGCATTGCATAGTGGGATACTATCATGGCAATTTAACCAAGGAAATCACTGATGCTGTTGTTATCTGTCATTAAAGCAGATTAAAGGCCTGCTGAGAACACGTAGGAGCTAAAGGAAAGGAAAGGAAAGGTTTTCAGAGACAGCCGGTCAGTAAAAAGCCGCCTGCTGCCTCTCAGAGCATCACGTGTCTCTAATGATGTAAACAAACGACCCAGAGGTCACGCTTCACCTCATCTGCAGCCCGAGCAGACCAGCGCTTAAACTGAACCACGTTGATATGTGAGAGGGTGATATGGAAAACAGTCTTTTCTTGGCGTCGATCTGAGCAGATTCGGGCTTCGAGCCGAGCTCCAGGCCGCAGACAGCGACCGCTGACATCACTCCCTCCCATCCCCGGACAAAGTCTTGGCAGAGAGAGCGCGTCCTCCATGCCAAGCTGAGGGAGGAAAGCCTTTGAAGTTCACAACCTGTGTGATGTGCATTGACCTATGATAATAGCACTGATATGTTTGATCCTGAGTTCTGAAAATTAGAAGAAAAAACTGTCATGACCTTAAAAAGTTTTTAAACGTGGAGCGGGAGAACAGAATGAGTCTTTATTGTCGGCTCGCCAGATACAACAGCATGAAAACAGACAAATAGACCAGCTGACATTACACTGAACAACACCTCACATGTGTGTGGGTCAGCAATATTCAAGACATTTCCCCCATATTGAGCCCCTCACAACTATGAATGTTAATAATTAATAGCTGTTAAGAGTTGAAGTAATTAAAAATGTCTTCATTGACAGGAATATATCGAGAAGTATTTTACAATAACAGATTGCAGATATTTGCTTTTCAAACACATCCAAATAAACCACAAAATACTGGTGTGAGAAAAGTAATTTGTTGGGAGCTCCGTGATCATTAATTCGTGTTAATTCATTTAAAATTCAATAACTCTATGTTCACTTTATCTGTTCTTTCATTCCTAATGCAGCTGACTCTGATTTTACATCACAAATCTATCATGTCAGCAGTTTAAACATATTTCTAAAGGAAAAGTGTTCAACATATTTCACATATTTAGGATTCACTGATAATCGATTTGTTAAGGCAGCCGACTATCGTTTAAAGTAATAACTGACTTGCATCCCTACCATCGACATATCACACTTTCAGTAGAAGTCAGCAATTGCCACAACAGATCAGTGTTGATCATGCACTCTGCAAAATAATGGCTAATCTAATCTATTGAAAAAAGGGAGGTTAAGGATCAGAATGAGAAGTTGTTGCCTGAGGACTGGTGCGTGTTTGTCCTTTTCCAAAATCCAAACAGGCGAAGCTGCTTTCACACAAACTCTTGTGGCGATACGAATGAATATTATAAGTATGTCACTTCCCCTCAGCTGAAATATATGTGGCCCAAAATTAGATTACCCTTGATGACATCACTGTGACATCATCAGGTTTATTTCTCCTCCAGACAGTCCCAGGCTGAGTGTTAACACTGACCTGTGAACTGATCTACATGTGTACAATCAGCCCTTAAATAAACGTTCCATTGTGTAGAATAATTAAATGATACAATCTGAAAACCGCTTGCTTTTTAAACCTTTTTGTAAATCTCCGGTATGTTTCTTTAATCGGGTTTTACACCTTTTTTGGCTTATCTCGCCTCCTGGTTGAGGCTGATAAATAGCTGGCAATTTTACTCAAAAGTCCTCCTTTCTGCACCTTTAAGTGAAAAATTAATAACTGTCACGCTAATAGAAAGATTAATGAATCCAAAATGGTAACACTGTGAGTTTACATAATGCATTTACATTGAAAACACACATTATTCCAGAGTATACAGCAGAGGGGATGAGCTGTATTTAGCGCTGGTATCTCCACTAACTCTTATCATCCAACTGCGAGGCTTTATCAGCTGCGAGGCTCCGGCAGAATGAGAGCATATCTGCTCACCACAGAGAGCGGTATGAAAATTACCCTGCTTTTATAATCATAATTCATGCATTTTTAAATAAATGTAGTTTGTAGAAGGCTGACTCAGTACTTTCTCTGTATTTTCCTCGAAGTACAACTCTCACACACTCACTTCGAGTTCATAACAAAACTGCTGGGATCAACAAGCTTGTTAAAGTGGTCCCGCTAGAAGTTGTTTTCTCTTTTTGTTAAATAGTCTTTAATACAGAATTAGGAAGTCAAACTCTTCTTCATGAACCACAAGGATATTATATCTTTAGTCGACGAGAGAGTTAATATGTGTGATTATAAAGCAACAGAATGAAGAGAAGTCTTTTTCCTTACACTCTATTTTGCATTAAGCCTGGAGGCCACCATGCTGTAGCCTGAAAACCTAACTTAAGGGCCATTTTGTCACCACTCTGCTGGATAAAAAAAACAGTGGCTCATCAATGATATGATTTGCATATTCATATGGATCATAGCCAAAACCACACAAATTTAGCATACAGTTTGCTGCTCTACAGAGCTTTTCTTCCTGCTGTTTCTAGCTCCGACAGCACCAACAACATCATTCCAGAATCTCTAGTTGAGAATTTATTTGTGTTGTTGTTTTGCCGTGCATTAATCCTGCACAGTCTGCTCGTCTCCAGAGATCAAGATTCGCCCTGATCAGCCTACTCTGTCAGTCACCCATCCTCCAGCACCTGGGACACCTCCGCACGCTCCGCCTGGTACCCAACCTAGCCTCCCCAGCGTTATCCGCCAGTGCCATCAAGAGTTGTCTACGCCACACCACAGGCGGTCTCCAGCTGGACCGGAGTTCAGATCATTCATGTAAGATCACCTGTTTGTTCAGTAAATACTTTTCGACCTAACCAACCAGTCTCTGCTTCTGGCTCCTAACCTCACACCTACAAAGCATGACAGATTCCTTCATTCCGAGCTGTCCTTCATTGAATTCGGTTAAACAACCTTCATTAATGTTGCATTTGTATTTTATCTGATAAATTATCTTTCAAACTGTTAGCAGTAATTTCTGACGATTAAAATATCTGCTCTGTTCGGTCTCAGAGCTTGCCACTATGGATGGAACTCATAAGAGTCGTAATGATTGAGAGCCGGTTTCAAATAGTCCGGTCCATCAGAATTGTACTTTGAGCATATCAGTTCCTTTTATTAATGTTTCATCATTTTCTGACACGTTGCAAAACTAATGCCGTTGCAACAAGAGGGTGGCAATTTGGTCCAAATTGTGGCTCGATTTCATGAAGAAAGATGACAACAGTGCGAGTCTTAATGGAAACACCTAATATATGCTGAAACATCTCCCTGAGCAACGTGGGCTTATGCTCAGTGTAAGATTAAGTTATTTTTAGCAATCTGCTTCCTTTTGATTTCAAATGAGGTTTTGGTTTCACTTTATATATCTGTGCTGTTGTTTTTTTTAATTAACCTGAAACTACCGGTCTGAGTGGAGGCAGGTGTTCAGCTCCAGAATACAAATGACTCCAGCAGCCCCGGGGAAAAAAGTGTCACTGCTGGGCTTAACAGTCATACAGCCTTCATACCATTTAGTCACAAAAATATGAAAATACCCTCCTAAAAATATGCCTGTGGATTCAGCCTCACCCAGGGACAAGCACCTGCACTCAGTAAGAAGACCTTACTGGTCTCACATTACGATAAGGGGACAGTAATTCAGGAATATATTCAAGGCCTTTACCATGTAACACCTGCAGGTGAGCAGCAGGATTTTAAAATGAATTCAGAGGCTCAGCAGCAGCATGAAGAGAGGCAAAGATGAGCCGCTGCAGAGCGAACAAAGTGTTTATCAGACAGTCTGGTTTCCTGGAGGCTGTACGAGTTTCCTGGGATCCTCTGAAGAGATTTTCAGACGGCAGAAGTCGGGGTTCTCCTCTGGAATATGTGAGCAGGCGGAAGCTGAATAGTTAAAATGAGGATTAAAGGAAGAACAGGCTGCTGCTCCTGCAGGACTGAGAGCTGCCAGTCGAGCTTCCTCTGCCGTGGAAAGCTGCTGAACTTGAACGGCGCTCTGACTGGACTCCGGCCAGGAGCCGCTGCTCCTCGTCTCAGTTCATGTGTTTGGGTTTCCACGGTTTTGGGTTCGACCTGTGGGAGCGTTCAATTAGAGCGACAGACCGCCTCGATCGATCGCAGACGGTGTTTGAAAGTTGGCCAAGTCCTGCAGAGTTTGATCTGGCTCTGTGTTTCGGCTTCCAAGACATTTTTTCTTCACAACAGGAAGAAACCTGAGGATGTTCCGCTCACTCTGCTGGACAATCTTCAACTCAATGAGATGACCACTAAGATATTTTATCACTCCTTCATGATGGAAAGACTAAGCTGTAAATAACCGATAGTAAGTAGACAGATACAGTGAGGAGGGAAAAAGGCAAGGAGAGAGAGAGGAGAAAGAGGGAAGAAAAGAGAGAGAGGAGGTTAAATTAAAGGATGAAAGGAAAAGTAAGAGGAGAGGGAGATGAATGAATGAGAGGAGTAGGCAGAGAGGGACGGGTGTGAATTTATAAGACGCTGTCAATCAAAAAGCACGGATGTGTGTTTCAGACTTTCATACTGTCAAATGAACAGAAAGTTATTAACTCATGTTTAACTCCTGCCATCGCAGTTTCCAAAAGCACAAGTTGACGTTTTGTTTTGACCAACAATCCAAAACCCCAAAATATTGAATTTATAATAACATGAGACAAAGAACATTCTCATAAATTGAAAGCAAAACAAGCTTTTGTCTGCTTGTGTGAGTGATAATTACATCACTTAACAGACGCAATAGTGTTGTTGATTTGGGGTTGTATTTCCTTTTGTATCGCTGTTCTTTTTGTCATCAGACAGCTGATATGACTGGGTGGCTAAGTTGAACAGCATTTATCGGCTGTGCTGCGAGATGGGCTGGATTTAACCTTTAAAAAATTGATATTCAAGAACTGTGTGAGGGTGAAACAGAGGACGGTGGACCCAAGTGCAGTACACGATAGGCAGGAAGATCATGGCATGAAGTTTATAAAGATTAAGGTAACACAAAGACAGGGAAAACATGACAGCAAGACAAGAGACACTGAATACATGATGTGACAATGACTGAACAAATGACTGGACTTAAATACAAACTGATAAGTATTTACACTTGTTACACATGCAGAAAGGGCAAGTCAACTGAAAAACAGACACTTGGCCTCTGAAAGTTGATGTTACATGGAGCGATGACATCATACCCTGGAGTGATGACAGTAAATACCATGAAAAAACTGAAGTTTCTTATCCCGAGTGAATGAAGCACACAGTGGTATTCTCTAAATGACACCAGGTCCCCTGGTGAGCTTCTCCTAAACCAACCCAGTAGTTTTGGTGCCTAAACTCTTTATACTACTCCTCACTTCCTCCTTTGTTGACATAATAATGACTACTACCACTAGAGGTCGCTGCCTGAGGAGACACATAAATATGGGTTGCAATAGGTCGACATACATGGTCATTTCCCTGATGAGGATGAGCCGTCCACAGAGAGGGTTTAGTCAACAGTCATTTAAAGACAATTTTAATGTTCTACTTTAATGACAGACTTTACAAGCCTTTTTAACTATACTGCCTCTTAAATTATTCATTATATGAGAAAATACACCAGATTTAAGGGGTTAGTTTAGGTAATCTTGTAAAAAAATATTGTAGACAGTTTTTCTACTGTTAAAAAACTCTCTCAGCTGAAATAAAGGGCTTTGAAACTGAACTACATTAAAGAGAGAAAGTGTTTTCTGAAACTTCTTCACCTCCGGTGATAGTGACAGTTTCTGGCAGAGATTAGCATGTGTGTGTGTGTTTTTTTTACTCCAAGAAACTAATCAAAGATGTGATCAGGATCCCTGAAAGGCAGAGAAACAACACTAATCTCCCTCTGATTAGAAATGAATGGGTACTGCATGTCACAAACACCTGAAATCCAGAGAAATAAAGCTCTGATGAATCACCTCTCTGATTAAAGGAAGACATCATCAATCACCCACAAACCCTCTAATACCGCAGTGTGAAACCAATAAGCAGTCGACTGTGTGGATTTCTCTCCGATACAGAATCACTTTATTACAAACGTCTGTCCTCCTTCCAGGGAGACTTTTTCTGCACTTGAGAGATTTAAAGACGAGTTTCTCTGTGAGCTCAGAGCTTCAGCCCGCTTCTCAACAAGCTCACGTCAGGATTATTCTGCAGATATTGGAGCCTGTGTTGTGCGCTGTGTTATTTTCTTCATTACATAGTGTTTTATTATTTCCATCCCATATCATAGGCATCTGTTCCCAAAAGTAAACCTACAGTACACTGTGCAGCAGAAAGTATGTCTGTCTGGACTTGTTGGCTGAACACGGGCTCTTACTTCTTCTTTTGAAGTGACAGTGTGACATTTGTTCACTTTCTCACCCAGACACAGA
Organism: Sparus aurata; assembly: GCF_900880675.1. NCBI lineage: Eukaryota > Metazoa > Chordata > Actinopteri > Spariformes > Sparidae > Sparus > Sparus aurata. The sequence continues at coordinate 3,478,635 of NC_044204.1, read as the reverse complement.
TCAGAAGTAATAGTAGTAATGGTAAGTAGTTTTTTTTTTTTCAATTTTAAAGGTGATTAAGAAAGAGGTGTTTTTCCATGTGTGTGATTCAGATCAAGTCCAAAGTTTGGAGCCTAGACGACTTTAATGATCAGCCTCCAGTAAAGTGCTAAAATTGAGTCTTTGCATGGAGGGGGAAATAGTTAACTTTTTAAAAACACTCCCACCTCCTAGCATTTCCCTGTGGTGTTACTGCTGGTGCCATTAGCAACATGGCTACTGTCCAAAGCAGAAACAACTAGAAGAATCCCATTTTGAGCTAGAAACCCAAAACTCGGTGCTGTGAAAAGTGTTGAGTTTCCACAGCTGTTCCATCATTACCTGGAGATAGTGACCCTCAGTTACAGCTGGGTGGCTGTGGCTCAGGGGTAGAGCCAGCATCTTCTATTGGAGGGTCGCTGGCTCAATTCACCTTGCAAAATAAACAGCCCCAGACTTCACATGCTTTTGGTCATCTTTAGCTTTACCAGTAAGACTGAACATCGTTGATATACCTCTGTCAAGAGGAAGAAAATATACTCTAATAATGTTAGCATAACATCAGATTCCACTTCAGCAGTGGGACGGTTGTAGGTCTTGATTAAATAGTGATGAGGGTCGACAGCCAGTCTGATGGTGAGCTCTTGTTCTTCTGCTGTTGAGGACACAGTGTGCTCTGCTGTACTGTTCTCTAGTGACTTAAATCTATCTATTCTCAGATGGAACATTTGAATCAGGATCTTTTCTGCCGCTGCCTCGTTCTTATAACCTGCTGCAGCAGAGTCACGAAAAAATCTCCACCTTAGTGTTGACAGCTGACGCAGTATCACTTACTGTGGTTTTGCATAACCAATCATCACCTAAACAAAACGCCCATGCAGCAGTTGATGCACCTGTTACTTTCACAGTCTGTCAGCTCAGTCTCACTCTTTAGACCAGCAAAATGTAACTCCAGATGTTCACAACAGCAAAAACAAATGATGCTTTTTTGTCTTAATTCAGGGTCTGAACGGGCTGGAATGTGGTCTCTGGCTGAGGAACGCTAGGGTTGGGGGCAGAAACGCTGATACTCAACCAATCAGTGATTGCAAATGTTGTTTTTGGAACAGCAAACAGGCTGTTTGAGTTGAAGCTGGTGCACTAATGAAGTGATTTTTGTTGACAGTGAATAACCTCTGGTTGAAAATGAGGTTTCTTCCTGATGCAATATGAAAGTATCGAGTCATAAAAGCAGAGAATTCAAGAGATGAATGTGTGTGTGATGTTTTAGTGCCTGCTCACACCAGAAAAGGGTGCAGTGAAGGGTACTAGTTTGCCACAACAATGCTAGCCTATGCTAACTGAGCAGTGAAGCATTGACATATATTTGTAGCTAACCATGAAATAAGCATGGCCCCGGTTCCCTCTGTGGGATTTTTGAATTAGATTTTGGATTATTTTTAAAATAATGATAAATGATCTCAAATGTATGATCCTTCCATGTTCTGTTCATCAATATAATCTTCACAGATGAACACCACTTGTTGATGTTTGAAGCCTAATTTAAATCTCTAGTAATAAAAGGCTAATATTAGGCTATAAAAACGCAACATCACGGTCACATGACTTAAACATCATCACCACTAAGCGTTCCTACAACACAATTACTATACAGGTTTTCTATAAACTGATTGATCAAAGTCGTAAAGTTAGAGTGAGAATGATTTGCAACTACAGTCGCTCTGTAAAGACAACTTCTGTAGTGTAATTGTGCAGACGACGTGTACCAAGTGATGCATTTCTGTATGATCGCAACCTAACTCAACGTTAACTGTAACCTCTCTCCTATTCATTGAGCAAAAACATATTCAAAAGACATTTTTTCAACTTCTGCAAAGTCTATTTTAGACGTCTTTTCAATGTTCACTATCGATGTCCAAGTGACGTCCTTACACAGTTCAGAATTAGTGTTCACAATGTAATTTTAGATTTCTTTTCAGTTTCAGTCACAGAAGTCTAAAGAACTTCCTGTGGTTTAAAAGTAAAGGTTTTATGACCAAATTTTACTCCATGCAGCAAAATCTATAGGCTGGATTCGAATCCCTGGTCTCAAACTCAGTAGTCTGAAGATATCATAATTATCATTATTAAGTCATCTAACTGTCGTCAAGTAGGCTAATGTTCCAAGGTTGATGACCAAAACATGGCACTTATTTAAGCTGATAAATAGCTCACCTGGTAAAGTACATACCTCATGCAGGCTGAGTTTGAGACCAGGATTTTGAATCCAGCTTGTGATTTTTGCTGCATGTAGTACAATTTATATACACATTTTCATTTTGGACCACAAACACTACAGATTTCTGTAACTGAAGTTGAAAGATGTTGAAAATGACATTGTTGAAAGTTACATTTTGAACCCTGTAAGGAAGTCACTTTGATATCACTGTCAACATTGACATGACGTTTAAAAAATACATACAACATACATTAATTCAATGTTCAGTTCATGTTTTGGATGTGTTGTTGCTCAGTGGTTATGCAAACTTTGAAGCTGTTTATGCTAATTCTCCTGAACTCCTCTGTTGCTGCTGTAATAATTACTGTGGCCACTAGAAGTTGCTCCCTAACAAGAAACATAAATGTGGTTGGAATACGCCACTCCCATTGTCAACTTGTGTGTTTGTTTTTTTGCTGGTTTGAACCCCCACTCCCCCATTTAAATATACACATTGTGTGCCAGTGTGTAACCATGCCAGTATACATTTTCCTTTTGTTTGCACTTGCATTAGATGTAAATTAATAAAGTCCATCTGAAGACACGTGCGCATTAACGCACACATGCAAATTCAGCCCCGGTGGAGCAAATTGATGCAAAAAAACTAAATCATGCAAATTAAAAGAGCAAAAACATTCACTTCAAAGGGTTTGTACAGCACTTCATGAACGTAAAGAGACAGAAGGATAAGAGCGGAGAAACTGGAGGTCCTGGTAAGTTTGGAGATCAGGCACAGTCTGTGCTGCAGTCAGTTATAGTTAATGTCAGCATGTTGGCTGCCTGCTGTGAACGCACTCGCTGCACTGACGATGTACTGGTCAAATGTGAACATTCTAATTCTCTTTGTACTCATTAAAACACATTATACCATGGTCTGGGGGAATACTCGATTCTGATTGGCTGCGGGGTGTCCATTAATCCCTGATATATGGACACCTACTAAGTAGTTCCAGTCAAATTGTCTGTTCACCGTTCTAAATTAATGTGCTAGCTGGCGTATCAAATCTGAATATTTTATTTCCAGCACTGAGTGCAGTCCGTCAGTCCTTCAGTGTCTTATCCTCTGAACACCACAGGGTGGCCACTGTAACACACAAGCTGTAGAAAGTACACTTCCCCTCTAAACTTACTGATACACAAATAATCTCACATCCCGTTCGCTGTTCAGCTCTCTACTTCAGGCTGCGGCCACAGTAACGTTACACACGGCCAGTCATTTGTTTGTGAAAATCTTGATATTGATTTGGGGACAATAACATGACTGGTTAGCTAGCTAGTCTTGTTGTTAAACATACTGACAAATTATATTTACTGTTTGTCAACCGTATGCAATGTTATTGACTTTGATACTGCTAGCATAGCGTTAGCTTTCTGGCTCTCCACTGAGCGGACTAGAATATCTCCTGTTGCCAAGTCGTATCTATGGTCCGTCCTATTTACTGGAGGAGTGAACAACGTCTCCGTTGCGTAAGAACCATACGGGAGGGTAATGATTGTTCCAGCTATTAGTCAAACTCTCAGGCGTTACCAGGGAAACTTAGTTATGGCTTGTGAAAAACTTTATATTTTGATTGTAAACCCATGAAAATATAAATTAATGGTCTTAATTTCTTTTACTTGGCAAGTGACCATGGTATAAGTGGCATAATGCCCTTTGAGGTGTCCATAAACAGGAATTAATGGCCTCCGTGTCATCCATTAATTCCTGAATATGGACACCTCATCGGGCATTATCCCTTACTTGAATTGTCTGTTAATGCAGCACATGTTAATCCCACTGACAGCAGCTCATCCTGAAGTTTTCAGTTCACTTCTTCTGAAGCCTCTTATATATTTTTGACTCTATATATTTTTGGCTTCGGGGTCATCAATATTTTCATCAGAGAGGTCCAGCCCCCCTCTGGGCTTCTGCCACAGTAATATCCAGTATAATGAATCTTTGCCAAGCAAACAGAGCCGCAACAATATTGAGAGCCTCTTTTCTGTCCACAGACATTATTTCCCACAGGAAAATGGAAATTAAAAACAGAAAAGAATTCATCCATTTCATCCATCAACATTGACCCACATCAGCAACAGAAAACAAGAGCCACAGCTGCCTCCCAACCCCGAGTCTCATAACCCTCCATTAAGTTCTAGTAATCAGCCTTAAAGCCATGACACACTTCATACACAGTAGGATAAAGTCGGAGGAGTAATCCTGCGTGAGTGCAGCGACTTCACATGTCTCCGTGGGGATGAATCATCTAAACTTTGGGCTACACGTCGCGTGGGATCTCGTCGCCGCTGCCTTGTGTCGATGTTGCCAGGAGCCTTTTCAAACATGTCGCTAATTAAGCGGCAACATGACCTCGGGCCCCCAGGCAGTGACCTAAAACACAGAAGAAGAAGAAGGAGAAGAAGAAGGAGAAGGAGGAGGAGGAGGAGGATAGAGAGCTCACGTTGCCTAATAAATTCCATAATAGTTGTCATTAAGAGAAGGAACGTGAGTGATCACTGCTCCATCTTCTAACTCACAGTTGGACAGAGTTATATATTCTGTGGGCATATAGATAAATACTGTAGACCAGAGGCATCGCTAGGAGTTCAAAACATCCAGGGCTTTAGCCACACAGACAGTGTTCCCTCAGTTACCTTGAAAAAGTAATCTGATTACTACTTTAAACTCCTTTGAAGCTTGATAGTACTTTGTCACCAGCACAGAGTGTACAACGAACCTTAATATTCTCAACTTTAGCTGACACCAACTCAAAATAATGACTGTATTTCTAGCAAGAAAACACACATCTCTCTCCTCCCTCCATTGTTTGTATTTGTGTTGCTGCGTGGCGTTACACGTGAGTCGTCCAACGTGACTTGTCACAAACGTGACATCACTCCCCGAGACAAGAAGAACGCAAAAATATATATTTTTACTAAGGAAGATGACAAAAAACAATAGTAACGCACAGTGACTTGAGTAAGTAACTTCAATCTGATTACTGGTTTAGAAATATTAACGTGTACCTGAAAACAAGTGGTCAGATAGCAGCATCGGTGCCCTAGGATAGAGTCTTTTTTGAACGGGGGTCCAGGGATTTCTCCCCCAGGAAATTTTGAAAATTGGGCTGCTTAAAGATGCAATTTCAACGTAGTTTGAGAAGGAAAGGAAGGCCAATCGTTTGGGTCCTCATTGTCATATTTTAATCAGAAATAAAGCTAATGTTCCCTCACTATAGGCCTACTGAGTGATGTTCACGTTAAAGATATTATAGCCTGTAATAAGACCTGTGCAGTTTGCATAGGCTATTAGAGCAGGTAGAACATTCCCTATTATAATTTCTTCACTTCATTGTCTATCTGCATGAGGCCTACAGGAGGCTTTGAGGTATGAAGAGAAAAACATTGTCATTTAACAGAGAGACTACACACCCAGACTACACCCACCACCACAATTCAATTTTTCACGAACCTGAGCTGATTGAAGTATTATCAGGGGTTGGGGGAGATGATGTCTCACTCTCCATGTCTTCTTGCTCTGGCTGCAACTTTTATTTCTCTGAAAGAACCTCGGTATGTCCATAATAATTAACTACTAAACCAGGGATGGAAATTAACTTTTTTGTCCACCTGCCGCTGTGGCTGGTAAATTCTAAAATCTAGCCTACCAGCCACTCAACATTTTCCAGCCACTTTTATATTTAAGCGTTTGATGTGCACAGTGCAATGCCTAAACATATTTTTCTTTGTACAAGACATGCACATAGTATTTCTCTGTGTTTAACTATTAGGATGTGACGCCACATTTTAATTTACTTCAGTCCTTATAAACCCCGACAAAAAAGTAGCTCCCGCATGCCTTTAATCATGCGCCACAATAAGTAGTTCCAACTTGGAGTCGATGGTTGCCAAGCAACGAGGTAGCTGGCTCCATAGACATATATACAGCCGGCTCAGCTGCCTGCAGCGGGGAGTTATAATTTGTTGCAGTGAAGAGTCCAAGTGAAGGCTTGCCAGCACTAGAACGGCCAAGACGGTCATTTTGACCGTTTTCAATTTATATGTGCAATAACTTTGTCTGTATTTTGATTTAGAATAGTTTTTATATAAATTACATAAAAGACAAAGAAAATATATGTTTGACCTATTTCAGCCATAAGCGGTCATATTGACCACACATCATTTCGCGGGGTTCATTGTTACATTTAAAATCTAGCGTTCCAAATGACCGCTTACGGCCGTTCTAGTAGTTTTAGAATTCTGTGGCTTCTGAAGTCCAGCTGGCACTTTGGTCCAGTCAGAAACAAATAATTTGACCGGATCTACCTCTAGGGTTGTGGAAAGCACACTGTTATACCCTAACCAAGATATCAATCATTAAGATTAATTGGATCAGATCTGACTTGAATTAACCCGCCACAGTGGCTGGTAAACTGATTCAATTCACCCGCCAGCACACAAATTCACCCGCATTTGGCGGGTGGCAGGTGCTAATTTCCATCCCTGCTATAAATGCTGCAATGGTATTAAATAGACGGGCTCTGGTAATATCAGTGACGCATAGAGGGGGAAAGAATAACACTGATGTTGAAATTCTGCGCAATTTGCGCTGGTGACAATGTTGCATTTGTGGCTGCCGGCCGTTCAATATGCAACCACATAAAAACCTTTCATCACTAGACAATTATATTTTATTTATTTATTTTTTTTTTCAAGGCACAGAGATCCGGTGCTCTGCCGCACTAAGGCAAAAGGTCGTAACTTCGATTTTGGGCGAAAATGAGTTATTGTAATTTTTGGGACAATAAACATAAGTTTTATCATGTAGACAAACATCAAGTTTCAATTCAGTAGTTTTGGGGGGAAAATAAGATTATGTTTTTGCCGTAACTTCAAAAAGCCAAGGAGAAACTGTGGCAGAAGATCGTAACTTCAGATACCGCTTTCTGCCTTCGTTTCACGCTGCTCCTGAACACATGAAAGAAGTTACGGTCCAGTAATAGCTAGCGGTAGCCTTAAGCTAGCGATGCAAACTAGTAGGCTAACCTGCTTCACAAACTAGACACAAACACTTTGTAAGCCATAATCAACAACTTATCCAGTAACAAGCGGTGCTTTAGAGCATTGCTTGTAGGATATCTTCATTCACAATCCGTAATAAAAGGCTACACGTACAACTGAAATAAAATGTGGTTCTCATAGGCTTGCTCTCGCCTGCCAATGACGGTCCACTGACTGAAAACTGCGCGAGTTGGTTGGAGCTGAAACGACACACCCTCCACACACGCACACACACACCAGCAGCAGGAATGTAGTAATTTACAGCCTACCTTTTGCTGAACCCTGGTTAAAATCCATGCAAAACATCCGATGAAAAAGCAAATCCATTAAATCCACCACGAGTTTTTTAAACTTGCTGCTGGCTAGTCAAAACTCCCAGGTTGTCAGCAACAGGCTGTCAATTCTATCTATGCAACCCTACAGTTTGGTGTAGCCGTGGGTTGATGGAGAAATTAAAGCTAGTCGCAAAGCAGTTAGTTTCCTCAGCTCGATGTCACGTCTTGATTTGCAAAGAAAGAAAATAAAATTGATCATTGGATGAATCCACCATGTGACTCGTTGATGTCACAGGTGACACGTTGTAAAGACAGGAAAATATATCAATACAGTGTTTATTCATAATTTTTAAAAAGACCTACACACATCATCAAAGTTTATTCCTGTATGTATGATAATAATGCAAATACTCCAAGTAAAATCCCAAGAAATATTAATTCCTGCTATGTTTTCAGCAGACATTAAGATTAAGATGCTACAATGGGATGATTATGAAATATCTTTGCTGTTCTAGGCAGCTGGTTATCCACATAAACAATGAGTCTATATTAGTGCCTCATATCCAAACAGAAGTACATGTTTTATATGCATTAAAACATCAAAACACTCTCATTGTTAATACTGACGTCTGTCAGAGAGAGTGTGCAGAAAATCATGCGACTTCCTGTGTGGTACTATGAGTATGAAGTATAGAAAAAAACTTATTAATCTATCATTTTCATATGATGTTGATACATATAAAGCCATTTTATCATAGTGAGTTCAATAGGGTCAATATTGCTTACATTTTAAGTGAAAGTTGTCACTGTTATCATAACATTGTGCTATAAAATAGAAGTTAAGGTCTTTTGCCTTGGTATAACCAATTGTCATTTTATGGGCAATGCAAAGGCAGAATACAGTAACTTCCGAAAAAGGGTCAAAGGTCAAATTTGAGTAAAAAAAAAATGTGTAGATAGATTAATACAGGTATACACTACAAACTGTGAAAATTATAATATCATACCTATAACCCAACTGTCAGGACATTAAGATAACTTTAAAGATATTTTTCTCAGTTTCACACTCTGGAGAGTTAAGGTCTTTTGCCTTACTTTTGTATATGTGATGCTTTTTTAGTCAATTGTGAAAACTCATTAACAAAGTGGAGAAAACGTGCAGTGTTTCGTACACATTTAGATGCAGAGCTTTACGGCTCAGACACAGGATATAAACGTCCGGCCCTTGAATAGTCCTGCTGTACATGTTAAATGAGTATTTTCTAAGGCTATGCTGATGAAGCTAACCCAAATGTATTCTTACACAAAAACCTTTGATTTGACATCTTTTGACAGTAGAACTTATTGAATTAAATTTCAAGCACAATAGTCAAATGGCTATAACACTGACTGAGTCAGATCCACTGAGACAACACAAGATTTTCCTCTTAGCCTGTCTTCTGACCGCATACTGTACTCCGACTCAGTGTCCTAATGACTCTCCTGCATGTTTCTACACTTTGCACATACAGCTGTCGCACAGGATAAACACACACCGTGACTTCATGTCATGAGAAACACCCATCTCGACTTGAGCACAGTACGAGCATTATGATGTTTGAGTTGGAGCTAAACATGCGAGGAGACTGATGAGCTGAGAGAGCAAAGGCAGCAACAAAACATATCAACTCACACTCGGTCTGATGTTGTGATGTTTGGAGACAAGCTGGAGGCTCAGTTAGTGATGAAATGGCTGAGGGACTAACCATGGATCAGTCTTATTCCTCTACTTATACTTCTAACTCCTCCTGTCAGGGTTTAAACAGAACCACTCAGTTTTTTGTGCAAAAGCCCAAAAAATAAATCAAGTAAATGATCCACATCTCAGGTTAAATTACATTTTGGAGTGCAATTCAGGGGGTTACAGTGATGTGTTGGAACTACAGTTCCCATTATGCTTTTGTTAAGAAAATTAAGATAACATTATCGATAAAAGTAACATATAATAACTAATAGAATAAGCACCAGCTAAATACTAAGATGAAACATTTATTTGTTTACATTTTGGCAAATTTGGCACCATAAAAAGTCTTCTGACTGAACTTTCAGCAGCTCCTGTTTGTAGTGTTGGATGGATGTCCAGACAGAAAACCTCAACATGTGATGAATCTCAGGTTCTGCAGCAGCAAGGAGCATCTTTGTTTCTATGATTTCTGAGCAGTTCAATTGCTGTTGATTCCCAATGACGAGATAAGGACATCTTGATTACACTGACTATATAAATATGTGTGTCATGTCACAGCTCCGACTTCTGACTTTGTTGGAAAGACAATCAGCAGGACAAACTACAAGAACTCAGTTCCTGTTGTTTCTTGAGCACCTGCATGCACCTGTCTCTCACACCTTTTAGATTATCTTTGCCTCATGTCTCTATAGACAAAACCGTGCAGTGATATTGAGGTTTACAGGGAACCACTGTGAAGGCCGATGGTATCATTATTCTATTGTCATTATTTTGTGCAATCTATATTTACTTTATTATGATACATTAAAGCAGAAAACATTTCCTTTCACAGTTTAACAGAATGATTTGTTGTATTACAAATGGTATTATTTTTCAAAATCAATGATCCACTTAATCTTACATAATAAGTTGAACAGACTTTACCTTTTTTGTTCAGCGTTGTTGTCCTTGCTGTTGTAGTTGTTGTCAAATTACTCTGAGAGCAAACAGTCAAATTCTTTGTATGCGTCCTTATCCTTGGCTGAAAAGGCAGATTCTGATTCATTTGAAGAATGAACAAAAATTTGAAATTTGCACAAACTAGTGGTGACATGTGTCACCACTAGTTTGACTGTTGACTGTTTGTTTCAAGGTGATCATTAAGGTGCTTCTTTTATTTGAGTCTGTGAATACAAAAGAAAAAGAAAAGAGAAGAAACAAATCCTTAAAGGCTTTTTAACTTTTCTGATTAAAAATGTAAAAACCTAATTAATTGATTAAGCTGAAGGTCTCTGTCATTTACTGAAAATGTAATTTCATATCGGAGGAATGCTTCAAGGTTTACCTGCACAGAAACTGACAGCACTTTAGTCCCAGTTATATCACACAGAGACAACAACACATATTGGCCTTACACTATACGATCCAGTAGAAGAATGTATTTCACTGCTAAGCTTTGAAACATCCATTGACTAGAAATAACTGTATTGACTCGACTGGGCTGCTCTTGTATTCATTCAACCGCCGGACAAGAAGTGTGTCTTGTACTAGTTTGCTTTTGTAAACGAGCCATGTGCGGCATGTGGAATATGTTTCTACATTTTCTTTTATATTTCACTGTGATCCATTAGCATGCACACACTGCGCGCGCGCACACACACACACACACACACACACACACACACTCTTTTTCTCTCTCTCTGGGTAAACAGGGTAGAAAAGCAAACACAGCACTATCGACCGGCGCTGGAGCATTTGCATTAGTGTCCACTCTTCATTCATATGGACGTGGCCTCACTCTGACTGTTCACTGCAGTCTAATTCAAATTGAGGGCTGCAGTAAATTTACAGAGCGAGTCGACGATATTAACCAAATTAAACACTAAATTTGAGCGCGCCTTTTTCCTCTCTCCACCCTGCTTTCGGTCTGTAAACGAGGTTAGTCTCCAGTCAGGAGGACGAGGATTTAATGCTAAGTGAAGTTAACCGCTGTAAAACTGTCGTCAGAATGGATACCTCAATTCCCTCTGCTTGCAGGAGTTTGTGCAGTAGAGGACGGTGAGTGCTGTAAATTTCTGGACCAGGATAGACAGACAGTAGCTTAGCACGATCCCAGGAGAGGAGGCTCGACCCCAATTCTGGTATTATCACAATGCCATTTGCCATTGATCTGATGGAGACTAGGAGAGCATGGACACTCGCAGTTCATTCACACCTTACCGACATCCATCAGCTCATCAAATAAAGATCACTGCTTCCTTATAGGCAAACATCAGCAACCTGTGCTTCTAACCTGCCAGTCTGCACTGACATTAGAGGAGCAACTTCAGTGCTGGACTACAAGGGTGAATGCAATGAGGACAAAAACTGGTCACATTTCCCACATCTGAAACTAAAATTGACACACATGTTGCAGGACACCAGGCTCTAATAGTGGACAGTGAAGCAGATTGGACCATAATTTCAGGTCCAGTTGTCTCTGAAGGCCTCAGAAACAAACACACCACATCCTCTTGAGGCCCAACAGATCCCCAATATATCCCAGAATCAACCTGCTCAGTTGCATTCACAGACTGCTGTGCAGATACAAGAGAAGAGCTGACTCCAAGCTGTGAAATCCAAAATGGAGACAGAAAATTGGTGCTTAAAAGATATTAAAAAGAAACTAAATAAGAAAGAAAACACACCAAACCTGGGAGGACATCATCAATTATTAGCTGACACAAGGGACTGACTCAGAAAACTAGACAGTGTGAAATATAACGAACAAAGGCTTTGCCATGACAACCTCCCAGGATGACTTTTTCCTCGATAAAAGCCGTTCTCTCAAACATTGCCTCTGTATCCTGAGCAGCATCATACCATTTACAATTTTATTCTTTTCTCATGCATCAGCTTTCTTTCATTCCGAGATTCCTCTTGACTGACTTTTCATTCGCGGATTCCTTTGAATTTGATGTCAGCGTCCACACAGACAGACCGGGTCTGTTCAGCACCAGAACAGACACAACAGAAGCACTGATGGCGATGTATGAAAGAAGAAACAGAGACAGAAACTCTGTGCATCACAAAGCTTCATGTTCATATGGAAATTTAAGATTCATATTATTATCCCCATTGTGAATAAATCCATAAATCTACTTAGAAATTGTAGAAAAAAACGATGCTCCTTGAAGGGCCAGAACTTGCTTGAGAATCAGAACATTTTCATATTTTCTTCACCATCACAGTAATCCAGTGATAGTTATCTGTACAACCATGGAAAGATTGTATAAATGAAGTGCTTACAGCTAATTTTTGCCACTTTGAAAAGTCATGGATAGTTCTTGTTCAGAGCAACAACTTTTCAATTAAACAAATGTACACAAATCCATTTAGACATAATAGATTTTGTTTTCCTTCAAGGTACAGAACTTACAATGTTTTAACTTGTTCTTCACTTTTAAAATAATCCAGTGATAGTGGCCTGTATATTGATGGTTAGATAAGTGCTAATAGCTAATTCCGCATTATTTTTTATTTCAATGGTGCCAGAATGGGAAAAAATGTATTCCTGACTTCTTTACATGTAGAGCAATAATTAAACATGTGCAGCAAATGTAAATTTTTGCATTTTGTTCTAAATGTACATTAAAAGTAGTTTTTTCAAGTTTTTAATGCTCTTATCAACATGGGAGTGGACTTATATGCACTAAACACTAGTAAAGGTTTACTGAGCAATGTTAAACAGTCTGCAAGCTGTAGCCGCCCATTTAGCTATTGCTATTAAAAGTTTGTCTCATGTATAGTTGTCCAGCGTCTCCACTGCAAATTATCCAGCATGGTCTGCCTTTGTCGAGGGGGAGGAGGGCTCTCTGCATCAGCTGTGTGCTCATCCGACAAGTGGTATTTGAGACTTGACATGCTCTGTTGGTAACTTCGTTCACATTGATGGTAAATATAAATAACTTCAAACCATCTGGCAGGGCTTTGGAACTGAATTTGCCATTCAAAAGACCCTTTTCTTTATCCATTTCTGCTCAAGGAGGTTTGTTTCTGCTGCCATCCACAACATCACTGCTGCATTGCTTCCTGATTTCCCAAACTACAGAGTGGACTTTGAATTAATTGAAAATTAACTGTATTAAAAGGAATTTACGTCAGCGCATTATTATCACGTTAACTTGAGTTGGCATTGAATGACCCTCAGGTGATTTATACTTATGTTTGTATTAGGGCTGTTAATACAAACATAAGTATAAATCACCTGAGGGTCATTCAATGCCAACTCATCTACAATTTAGAACATTTCCATTTTTGTGTCTCTTAATTTCTCAAAATGAAAAAAAAAAAAAAAAGTACAAATCTTTGGGTGAATGTTGAATTTACAGTGCACTGAAAAATCCCTTAAGGTGAAACTCTCGCCAAAATGCAACCAAGGCTCTATTTGTGATTGAATATGAGTCAAACCTTCGGGTAAATATAAACAACTATCCACGCGTGACTTTTCCGGCTGCTGTTTGTAGAATTGCTTGTAATATGAGGCTCCCTTTTCAACGTGGACGTCAATGTTACTTTCGCTAACGACAAAACAATGAATTATTCAAGCATTCATATGGAACTAAGCTTGAGGAGCATCCCACCATTACTCTCCTTCCTGATGGTCGCACTCGTGGATCGACACTTTTTGCCTGCCATGACGGCCGCGTGCTGGAGATGCAGCAGCTAACGTGAGGAGTTCAAAAACCTTCTTTTTCATAAACTCTACACAAACAATGTTCTCAATGCTCGTGTTCATGTGTAGAGACCCTGGTGATGCTACGAGCAAAATTTCTTGTTGTGTCGAGCGTTCTTAGTGTTCTAAAAATAGTGATTTTGATGCCATTGTATCCCTGCCCCGAGCACTCCTGTTTAAAATTAGCTTGCCCGAAAACGAAACTACAGTAAATCTTAAAAGTGCCTCTTTCGTCATAATTATGCATTTACCCGAAGGTTTGACTCATATTCAATCACAAATAAAGCCTTGGTTGCATTTTGGTGATTGATTACTGATTATATACTTAAAAAGTAACTTAGTTACTTTACTGATTACTTCTTTTTAAAAGTTACTCAGTTAGATTACACGTTACTTTATTAGTTACATTCAGCAGCTGCTGACAACACCCCCGCCGCCTCACCATAAAAATGACAATCGCTTTTGCTAATACTCACTTTATTGGAAGTGCATTTTTAACAGTAATGCCAAGCACGGCACTCATAGTAGTAAGGATCTGGAAATATAAACACGTTAGTTAACTCGTTTCTAAGTAACATGTTACTTGCATCACTGCTTATGTCAGACATCACCTTCTATAACCAAGCCATCCACCAGCTGTAACTGAAAACAGACACAATAGGTATCACAAAGATAGAAAACCTTGATGTCAACACAGTCGTATTAACTCATTTCTGATGCCATATGTGTTCAGTTAAGTTTGAAAATATGTGTATTGAGCAAAGAAAAGATGACATCATCTAATATGCAACAAATTAAGCCCTTAGAAAATGAAACTCTCACATTTCTGGAACACAGTGAAAAACAGGCTCAATGGGTGTCAGACCTAGAAAACCTTCAAGGCAAAAAAGTATCACATATTACAGCCATGTTAAATGTGAAACGTATGAACAATTATATATACATTTTATATTTTCATAAAATTAATGATGGCGTCATTAAACATCATTGATTTTTGACACACAGAGATGTGTATGCTGCAAGAACGTGAAAACTAGTGGAGACACATATTTTTTAACAATGTTTTGTTAAGGGAGAAAATTATTCATAATACATTTCATTACTGTAAATATTCTGCAACATCATTTACATGAAGACATGTTGCAGATTATCCTTGGATGTTCAGGACACATTTTAATCATGTGTTTATACTCTCCTTTTTGTAGCACAACCATTTCAAATTATACTGTATATTATTATGGAGCTAAATCAGGGTCAAATGTTTTGTACTTGAAAAAGTAAAATTTGAAACTGAAATTTCAAGTTTTTATCTTGAATTTTGAAAAATATATGAACATATTCAAAATAAAAATAAATGTACAAAAAGTTTTTTCAGGTTGAAAATAATTATGATCAACTCTGGTAATTCTTTTGAATAAATCATTTATTTTCATTTTTCACTTTCATATGTTTTGATATTTGGGATCCTATTTCTTTCAGTTGCATGTTTTATCTTTTCAGATTCATATCTTAGTGTTTTTTACAGTTTCAAATCTTTTTTTTACAGTTTCAAATCTTTTTTCAGTTTCAGATCTTTCTTTTTCAGTGTCAATCTTGCTTTTTCAGTTTCAGAGTTTTGACCCTGATCGAGCGTGGGGGGCGTGGCATCAACTGAGAGGGGCGTGGCAGCATGACAGAAGGCTCAACCAAAAGGCTACAGACCTCCCCCTGTCATGTTGCCTTCAGGGAACGTAGGATCTAAAACGATTCGGCTACGCCACATGAAACTGCTGTCGGTAACAACTTTCCATTTGCACACCATGCACGAATATCCTACAAAACATTTGACCCCAATTTGGCTCCATAGTATATCATATAGTTACACTGAGGGAGGATGTTTATCACAACATGTGTGGAAACAATATTTCCTATCAGTGACATTTTGTTTAAAATGTCTGAGACTTCAGCAAACTGAAAGTCCTCCTGATGTGACATTCAGTGATTTAGCGTTTTAGAGTGTTTTAGAGTGTTTTAGTCCAAAAAACATCTTCATCCAGGTGCCTTCTGATACACTGATGGGGAGGGAGGAGGGAAAAAAATCCCACTGATCCATTTGAAATTGGTTGAGTTAATTTGTACAGTGAAAAGAAAAGAAAGAAAAAACCCTGTGGTGATAAAACGTGATGACAAACTGAGAGAAGAAAATTACAAATTTGTGCTGGAGAGATGAAAACAACATCCCGTCTCGCACTCAAATAAGAGCGAACACACTTCAGAACTCTGATGACAAGCGACTGATAAGGACGCCAAATGACAAGAGAACGCAGCATGGCGGAAACAAGGAGAGGACTACAGCATGCAGAAAATGACAAAGAGGGGCAAATAAATGAGAATTGCCTTGATGCAGAAAAGTGAAATCAGCGTGATGAAATAGACTACCGACCAGCAGAACAATAGACGAGTAGAGAGAACAGACGGAGGGAGGAAGTGAGCGTCTCAGTCTGACCAAAGCAAGAGAACGTCTGCTGGAGTGCATGTGGGAATACACATATATTAAAATGTATGGACTCTGTTATTATGTCTCTATGATGTCATATTGATGTTGCAGCTATACATTACTTTATCAGCGCAGAACTTGAAAGATTCACTTTCACATTGTGTTGTATTGCTAATTAGCAAACATCCACATTGTCCACAAACTTTATGTAGAGGTGGGCAATACCACAAAATATGGTTTTGATCCGATTGCAAGTAATTCAAGGCCAATATCACCAATACCAACAATGTTTATCATTAACAAAAATATATATTTATACATTTATAAAAGTTGTAACCTGTCTTTTATACAGCATCTTTAACCACAATTTGAGGCTTTAGTCTCTCTATCTCTCCAACAGGTAGGCAGAAGACCTTTCCTAGCACTGGCTGAGTCCACCTGCACATGTCTAGACTTAAAACACATGCAATGAATAAACTAATTATCAGGCAAACATCTAAGTTTGTTTATCAGATTTCTCATAATCAGATAACTGCCTTTTTCCAGATGAAAGATATCAGATTATGCTATTCTCTCTCTCTCTCTCTCTCTCTCTTTCTCTCTCTCGCAGTGTTGCACTCTTGCACTGTCAGCATGTTCAAATCAAATGTTTTAAAAAATGTTATCAAAAGTAATGATAATTACAATAATTGCATTATACTGTATTAGTCCTTACCCTACCTGTATACAACTACACTAACTTCCACCCCAGTCCATTAAATATCTTTACAGGAGGTAAAAGCTCCAAACAATCCCAAAACTAAAATACCATAAAGAATAATCCAACATAAAACAATTTCTCAAAAATATATATTTATTGTGTTGTCAACAAACATCTGACAACTATGCCAAAAAAACTGTATGTATTCTAACTCTCTATCTGTAAAACAGTTTTACAGATACAGTTAGAGAGTTAGTGCTCTTAACCTGTCCTCTCCTTCTCCTCTCCTCTCTGTCTGTGACTATCACTATCTGTAGCTTTTAACTTAGCTTAACAACACTCGTAATTGAGTAGGCTTTTGAACAATGCAGGATAAATGTTGCAGACAGCCTGGACCTGTGTGGTATAGACCTCTTACCCCGCGAAGCATGGTGTGAGTAGCAGGCTCCGTCCACACCCTGCTGCAGCTGCTAGCTCCGCCCTTGGAAAGAGTGTGGGGTGGACTCAACCATTTGTAAGAATGGGAGGGGGGGGGACTAAATCTTTAAAGATGTAAATAGCACATTATTGCGCGATTATAATGAGCATTGCTTACATTGTGCTTTCAATAAATGCTACTGCATTGTTCAAAAATTATTAATTGTGGCTCAAATTATTCAAGGGAGGGACAGCTTTACTGGAGGGGGGGACATGTCCCCCTGTCCCCCCCAGGATTTCCGCCTATGGTTGAGTTATTTTGAGGGGACAGCAAATTTACACTCAGTGCATTTACATGCACAGCTTAGTCAGATTACAGCCATAGTTCGACTATGCTACTCAATCAGACAACTGCAATTGTCCGAGTATACATGCCGGTGAGAAAGATTAGGTGAGACGCTAGGTGGCGCTGTACCCATTTCAACTAGTGGTAACAGGGCCACCTCCGGCTGACCTCTTTACGTCACCAGCTGCCTCGGCATTCAAGAAAGATGGCGTATGAAGAACGAACAAAGCTACATCTTTGTACAGTTCGTATATGGTGTACATGATAATTACACAAACTAGATGCACAATGGCGCTCTTTCTTGCGGTGATTTCAGAGCAAAGACGCCGCCGCCGCCGCCGCCGCCCGTCTACTTCCGGCTCATGGCCCTGGAGAAAAATCTCGCGCCTGCGCAGAACACAAAATCCGATCCGATCCGTTGGAACATATACATGCAGGAGTAATGCGACTATCAATCGAATAATCTGGGTGCTTTAATTCGACTATGAGAAATCCGATCCGGTCCGATTTTAGTCAGACTAAGGTATATACATGCATTTTAGAAATCCCATCATAGTCAGACTAACACAGTAATTCGGTTTTCTTGAGTGTCATGTACAGAGGCGTTCCTAGGTTTCTGACACATCCGGGGCTTAGCCCATAGCAGATCAGTTAATGAAACATTTTTAGACATAGAGACATTCTCCACGTAGCCTACAGGCAGGAGTGTAGCAAGCTTTTCAAAAGTGCGGGGGGTGGATGTGGTGGTGGTGTTATTTTGAAAACAATTTTGGGGCGGGCGGGGGGGTGGTATGTAATGCTGTTACTGTGATGATAAATGACACTTAAATATTGAATCTGTGTCTATAATAACCACACCCTGACATGTAAATGTGACATCTGTCTTGGTTCATTTAATTGAACTTAAAATACGGACAACTGACTGCATAATATATGAATCAGAAACATAAATACTTTACAGCAGCTCCCAAGAATATGCAGAAAAATAGTAGTAATAATTATAATAATAATAAAAATAATAATAAACTATATATATGCTGCATATTTATAATAGAAGCCTACTGCAACTGTACTTTTTTACCATTAAATGTTATTTTATACATTATCATATTTTATAATGTTCTGTCATGGAGTACATCACTTCACTACTGAAAGAAAAGAAAAGCAGCTCACTGCCAGTTGCAGCTTCTTATCTCGCTCTGCAGTCTTTGTTAATTTTTTGTCATTATTGTTATTATTAGTTTAGATTATTAAAAATCACAGTTAGGCTACATGTCAGAATCTGGTTATTATAGACAGATTCAATATTTAACTGTCATGTATCATCACAGTAACAGCGTTACATACATTAGCAGCTGTAAACACTCATAAAAACATGATCAAACACATCCTGTGGTTCGGTGTCGACCTGTATACTGAACACAGCCCGCTCAATGAGGCTTCTATATGTCTAGGTGGATATGTGCCGGTGCCAACTATGAACCTAGCTACCGTAAATTACCAAATAATAGCCGGGTTTCAATTAACTTCAGGGTCACCTTTAAACTCCGTGTACAGGTGTATATTTCGGTAAATAACCACCGGTTCCAAATAAATGTCGAGTCTAATTTATTTATTTTTCTAAAAAATCAAGGAAGAAGACGTGACCACTGACACTGCACGTTTTTCCTCTTCGCCTTTTTCACATATGCTTGCTTTCTGTCAGTCAATAACACACTGATGATCGCCATGGCTCCGGTGCAGCAAAACAATAAAAAGTACGACTTGAAATTCAAACTTTCTGTCGTAAAACATACAGAGGAAAAATCGGGAGAAGCAAATGCTAGATGTTTCTCTGTCGACCCAAAGAGGGCCAGGCTGCCTGCTGGAGGGAGAAGAGGGCTAGCGAGGAGCCTGAGATAAACATGCGGGGATGGGTTATCAGCAAACGGGCACGCCATGAGAGAGAACACATGGAGAAACAAATGTACGCCACCGTGAGTGACAGCAGAGATGAGGAGTTTGCAGCGAGTGCTGGTTGGCTGAATCGTTTCCTCTGCCGCAACAACTTCACTTGCAGAAGACAACTATTGTCCAGAGGGATGCCAGAGAATTCACAGAGCAGCTGGTGAAGTTTGTGACATTTTCATCCCGGATTTTTGTGAGAAGGGAATTAAACACCTGTCCCAAATAAACGCCTGGTCTGTTAAGTGATTGAAACAAATAAACACCCTGATGATCATTTGGTATTTTACGGTAGTTCCCGCCTCATCAGCACAAGCTGAACAATAAATCTAACACAGCAAGAGAGGCGGGACTTAAGGCAGAACAGCCAATCATCAGCCGGTCAGTCCCAAAGCCGGTGTCATGTTTGAAGCTGCGACAGGAGAGGGAGGGGGAGAGGAGGCAGCTGCAACGAGCGCCGACACAGAGCGGCCAGAGAAACTGAGCGACTGTAGTGAGGCGTTTGTGCAAAACTTTTTTTTTTTTTTTGGAAAATTAATATTCGGGGCTAATTAAAAAACATCCGGGGCTTTAGCCCCAAATAAAACAGCATAGGGACGCCACCGGTCATGTAAACGCACTGACTGTTGTACAAGCTGTGCAATCACTGCTTTACATTATATCAAAGTGTCATTTCTTCAGTGTTGTCCCATGAAAATATAATGAAATATTTGCATAATGTGAGGGGTGTACTCACGGCCGGCTCTAGCCCAATTGGTGCCCAAGGCGGGATTACTCAATGACAACATCTGAACACTCATAACAGTTTTATTTGAACAACAACAATGAACTTTCAAAGTCACTCCTTCCAGCAAGTGTTTCAACAAAATTTCAACTAAATTCTACACGCCTGGACTTCCTTGCATCAAAGGCATCTATTGTGTCATTAAATGACACCTGCATGGACACCTTGCGGTTTATGCTCATCAGTGGTCATGCTCATTGGTATGGTGACAGCAATCCTCAGGGCCACCCACACATTTGGAAAAATTTCCTTCAGTTTCCTCTCCTGTAAGAAGCTGAGAAGTTCAAAGGTGGTCATTTTACCTTTTGGCAATTCTGGGAAAGTCTGCAGTTTGTGTGTCAGTTCCTTACAGTCCAGGTCTGCCTGCCCATTACAGCTTAGTTGCTGAGTGTTTCACACTGTCTTCTTGTCTCTTCCTTGGGCAGGTCAGGGAAGTACACCAAATTCTTCTCAACGTCACGTCAAGCCTTAAATCTTTCCTGCAGTGGCACAATGGAGACGTCCACTACCACATAGAAAAATGAAATTTCCATTTCCAGCAGTGCATCTGTCATTTCCTGGTCAGGAGCCTCATAGGAGAACTGTCTTTTCATTGTTCGCAACCTTTTCTGCTTAAGAACAGCTTCCACATTCATCTTCTCACACATATCTTTATTTGACACTTGGGCAGAAACAAATCCAGTGTCTCTGTAGCTGATAAGAGAGGCTTCAGTTTTCCTCAGAGGGTTGTGAGAGATTGTGCCTCGATTTTTATTGCTGGATCTGTGGCATTGTCCCTCACCTCCATAAGTGAATCCCCTGACTTCTGCAGCCTGGTGTCTCACAGCCTTTACACTGTTGATACGACTCTCCCATCTAGTATCTGACCAGGATTTCAGGGTTGTGGTCACATGTTTTTTTAAGATGGACCATCTCTCTGTGGAGGCAGAAAATAGTGTGAAAAGCTTCTGCAGGTAGCCAAAGTAGCTGGTGGCATCTGCAGAGCTTTTTGCTGCATCAGCTACCACGTCTGTGGTTCCCCCTGAGAGCAATATTTTGCTCTGCCAATGACTGTATCATGGCCACCAACCTGGTCAGGACATCACGCCACCTCCTCCTTTCAGCTTCTATTAGTGCCATTTCAGCTCTATCTATTGTTTGGCCCTTGTCAAGACGAGTCTCAAGTTCTTTCCGTAAGTTAGCCACCAGAGTCAGCCTTGGGCTAATTTACATCTGCAATCCCATTGGCAGGAGACACAAATACAAATACAACATATATGAAAACATCAAACATCACTCAGTCAATAGGAACAAGTAACGAGTAGCAATGTAATGCATATTAAATGTCCCATACACAGTAGCATACACATTACACCCTCCTCCCCCACCCCCCTCCACACACACACACACAAACACACGAAAAGTGTGTGATGAAAAGTGAGACTAAAAGTTATGAGGACTGATTAACTAACAATGTGAGTGCATTGTTGAGAGATTTTTAAGTGACTTTTTAGATTAGCTCTAAAGCTACTCAACAAACCACAGTTTTGCCCCTGAAGAGCGAAAGGGTACAGTGCAATTAAGTATGGAAGCTACTCTAGTGGACCTTACAGAGCCAGCTACACAGTAAAAGAAAACTTGCGCAAACAGGTGGGAGCCAAGCCTTTTAAAATTTTGTAAACTATACACAGATTTGAAAATACTCTAAAATTGTCAAAGCTGAGTAAATTGTGTTTGTGTAATATCCCACAGTGGTGATACCTTGATGGCTTTTTTACTTTCAAAGCCTGTTTGTACAGAGATTCAAGGGGCCTGATTGTTGTTGGACTTGCCTGCCCCCAACTGGTAATACAGTATGAGATGTGTGAGAAAATGAGGGCATGGAGAAATATATGAGCAGCCTCTGTGGAAAGAGAGGATCTAATCTGTCTAAAATTTGCCATGTTGTATTTAATAGTTTTGGTCATTTTCTTAATGTGTTTTTTTATGAAGTTAAGATTTGAGTCTAATAAAACACCAAGATATTTAAATTCAGTGACAGTCTCAATTTATTCACCCTTAATGCAGATGTTTACATCTGGGGTGTGCAGCTTGGTTTTGGAAAAGAACATGCCTTTTGTTTTGCTTACATTTAAAGTAAGACAGGATTGGTCTAGCCACTCAACCACTCCATCAAGAGCACTGGCTAGTTTCTCAGCTGCTAGCTGAGTTGAAGTAGCATGTGTGTCTAGAACAGTGTCGTCAGCGTATAGTTTTACCTCTACTCCATGACAGTACTGTGGAAGGTCATTGATGTAGATACTAAAAAGTAGTGGGCCTAACACAGATCCTTGAAGTACACCCATTGTACAATTCAAATAGCTAGAGCACACATTAACAGCCGCACCGGGGTTGCAGCTGTTAACTAGATCTAATCTAATAAGTCTTACCCTCTTTTTTCTCGATCCCCTCCGAGCTGAACTCTTCATAGCTTCCGCCTGCAATGTAAGACCTGGTTGTTTGTACCTGAAGCTCCTGTGTACTGTCTCGTAATACGTCTTGCAGGCAGCTGGACAACAAGTAATTGAGAGTGGTATGAATAAAAAAACGTAAGTCACAGTAAAATTAAACAAGGAAGGAGAATACAGTAAAAGTTGCTTACACACAATGGCGTCAGTATCAGCATCATGTAAATCTGGACTTGCAGACAAAGCTCCGAGCAAATAGGAGGTCACGGCCTAGTTATGAGACGCGGTTAGTCTGTGAAAACAAACCTCTGTGTCCCTCTCTGACATCGAAGCGCCCTCTGTCGGCGACACTCTCTGTGGCGACCCACGAAGCCCCCTACCGTCAGCGCAGGCCTCCTCTCGACAATGACTGTGCCGCTAGCCTAGCTCCTGCTAGTTAGCTTAGCCAAACTTGCTTCTTGTCCAATAAAACACAATCACTTCGACTGCGATGTGAACAGTTCACAGTCCATAAGTGATAAAACAGGACACTGATGACACACACAGTCCACTGTTAGCTGCTCCACGCCATTAACTCTCGGCTCCTTCTCCCTCACGCTCCGGTCTACCCGGAAGTGTAAAATCTCTTAAAGGTCATGAACTCTCACACATAATAAGAATTACTTTTCAACTTCTTTTAAAACATTCAGAACCCATGAAATTAGATTTTAAAGTCACACATTCTAAACAGAAATTATTTATACATTTTAATATCTTTCATATTAATATTTCAGGCAAATTTTAACTTCTTAACAACTGGCGTCTTATGGCGTTTTAGCTTTAACTTGTTCCCAGGAGAGAAAACAAATATATAAATAAATAAATACATAATTTTTTGTATATTTTTTACGTAACATTGGCCATTGCTAATGACACACACAGTAATTAATCTAGCATACTTGCATTAAATAAATCAATTCAAGCAAAAATTTAAGAGTCTATAATTAGGCTATACTGAGCCTGATCTATTTATACCAGAGATTTTCTTAAACTGAAGTGAATACCTTTTAGAAAAATGTCACCTGGGGTAAAACGCCCCCTGCTACCCTGGTTTGCATTTGTATAGTTCACAGTATTTTCATTTACATGTTAAAGCCTCCCCTAGAATTAGGGGGAGGGGGGTCATAGGGGGACAACTGCCAAGCAAGGCCCACATCAATTTCCGACAATTCACAGCAGTTTTTAGTGTAGCCTGCAACTTGCCGTGTGCAGTCGTAAAACTGAACTTCAACAACAATCTACAGTGCCACCTACTGACGAAAATCCCACTTTTCATGCAGTGTAACTTTCTTAACTTCTTCTTCACTGACTGTGACTAGGTTGAAGCCCTGCCCCATAACATTCATATTGCTGCTCTGTTTTGTAAATCTGAAGTTGTTTCCTAGCTCCTGAACAGTTTCAATTAAAAAAAAGTATTAATAGTAGAGGCAATTATCACACTGTCATCTATTTTCTTGCCCTGAACGGTGAGCTGGATGTCCCCAAGGTGATGTAGAGCTCTCCCTGTCAAATTGTTAACACTTTTCCAAATTTCCTTGCTATTACCTTTCGCCTCGTTCACAGAGATGGACAGAGTACTCGACCCCAGTACTTGAGTAAGAGTACAAATACTACTGGTCAAAATTTACTCCATTACAAGTAAATGTAGCTCAGTCGACATGTTACTCGAGTAAGAGTAAAAAAGTACTTGCTTTTAAAGGTACTTAAGTATCCAAAAGTACATGCTTTTAAATTTACTTTAAGTAAAAGTGAGAGTAAGAGTAAATTTCTTATTTTTCACATCAATGAATTATTATAATTTTTTCTAAATGAAATGCGAATAGTGGGTCGCACCATAGACATATATACAAAGACGCCTCATTGAGCGCTGGACCATACGTCAACGTCGCCGCCATGGGAGGAGGCAGCTCAGCCCCGTGAACTAATACAAGTCAATGAAGTGAACTTTATAAAGCTCACTTCTACAAAGTGCCATAAGTTAATAAGTTAATTCAGGAAACAGATACGAACCAAAATCAACGTAACGTTCTCTGATGACTATAAACATTAACTACTTCTTATATGTTCAGTCTACAGGTCCGCACCAAACCACAATATGTATTTTTATATCGTTTAACAAGTGTTTATAGCTGCTAATGTATGTAACACTGTTACTGTGATGATACATGACAGTTAAATATTTAATCTGTGTCTATAATAACCAGATCCTGACATGTAAATGTGACATCTTTCTACCATACTGTCAACTTGTTTCATTAAATTTAAGTTTAAATAACTGACTTCATAATATATGAATCAGAAATACTTAATTGATGCCCGACGAGAAACTGCAGCGTTACAGATGCTCCCATTCAAAGTCAAGAATATGCAGAAAAATAGTACTACTACTACTACTAATACTAATAATACTACTAATAATAATAATAATAATAATAATAATGATGATGATAATAATAATTAAAACTATATATGGTGGGTATTTATAATAGTAGCCCACTGCAACTTTACTCTTTTTTTTTACTATAATTAAATGCTATTTTATACAATATCATATGTTATAATGTTCTTTCATGGAGTATATCTCTATACTGCTGAAAAAAAGAAAGCAGGCTCACTGCTGCTGCAGTTTATCTTGATTTGCAGACTTTGTTAATTTAATAATTATTATTAGTACTTAGATCATCAAAAATCAAGCATAATGTGACCATGGATAGACACTTAAACAAATATTCAAAATTCAGAAGTTTTGACTATTTTTTTGATATACAAAATAACTTTAATTACCACACATATAGGCAAAAAAGTACCAAAACAGGTACCGATATATACCGATACCGATTCGCAGGTACCGAGTATCGGTTCAAATGTGAAAGGTACCCATCCCTACTGCACAGTGCTGGTACAGCGGGAAAAAAAATCACTGGAACAGTCTGTTTGGTGCAAGTTAAATAAGCTAATGACAACAACTGAAAATACACTTTACCTGTATGTGTTTTTTCAGATTAGACAGATAATTCTTGAACGCCAGAGGTTCGTGGTTTTTAGGTTGGCATAGGACACAACGCACGGATGGGGAATGTCTTGCGTCTCTGAATATGATGCATCATAGTTCCCTGGTTCACTTTCTTCCTCCATGTCGCTGCAGCTTTTTTTCTCTCTAACATAACCTGTACACTCACAGCGCCTTCTCTTTGCGGTTGACTTTCCCTCTCTAGTATAGTTACGTCTAATACGTCGTGTCATCGTCCACGGAGGTTGTAAAAGTAACGAGCCTGTATTGACAATGTAAGGAGTAGAAAGTACAATTTTTTTTATTTATTTTTTTTAAATGTAGGCAGTGTAATGGAAATTCTCCTTGTGAGGTTTGAGAGTTGCTGAGTCTCTGAAGAACTTCAGACTTCAGCGTATAAATCAGATCTCTTTAATGACATGCAGCATGGAGGGAAGGCAAAAGCGTTCTCTCCCATCCTCTTACGTTACCACTTAAGTACAGAAACAGAGAGGAGGTTACCTTCCTATACAACAGACATAAATCATTTTCTTTCCAAAACAATAACCCTTTGGTGTTTGGGTGTATCCTGTCTTTCCCAGGATAGTGACCCTTAGATGTTTTAGATAGGACAGTAAATGTCATCTAATCTACATTTCTGTATCCTACCATGTATGGGATGTGCCCCACCTGTGGCTTTCTGACACCTCAAGCAAAATGGCATTCTCCCCTCCACCTCTCACATCCTGCTCCTGTCTTTACAGCACATTGATCACTGACAGGAAAACTATATTATTTCTTACAGGAGTCATGGGCCCAGAAGATGGCACCTCACCTGCTAATCGCTTTGAATTTATCAACAGTGTTCGTTAGCGGCATGAAGCAGCAGCTTTCCACCAGGTTCAGACGCTGGATACATTAGCCATTTAGATGCAGCAGCTATCAACAGCGCTAACCAAGCTAACTGCACTGGTAGCCGCAGCGCCGCGGACTCCAGTGCCCTCTCTGCCCAGGTATGCTCCTGAGCCCCATGTG
This sequence comes from Sparus aurata, assembly GCF_900880675.1. Taxonomy (NCBI): domain Eukaryota; kingdom Metazoa; phylum Chordata; class Actinopteri; order Spariformes; family Sparidae; genus Sparus; species Sparus aurata. Next base: position 3,451,473 of record NC_044204.1, on the reverse strand, counting down.
GGCACTCCAGAATGCTATGCTGGTGATCCAGAAAACTGTGTCCTGTTTCTGACCAATTGTTCCCTGCTGTTTCACCTGCAACCCCACACCTTCGCCTTGGAGGATGCTATGGTAGTGTTAAATATTAATCACCTGACGGGGAGGGCTCGCCTCTGGGAAACTGCTGAGTGGGAGAGACAGACTCCTGCCTGCGCCTCTTTTCAGACATTCACCCAGGAACTCCGCAAGGTTTTGCGTCTTGGAGATTCTTGGTCAGAGACAGCACGAGGTTGGTTGAGTCTATGTCAGGGAGACCAGTCACTGGCTGATTTCTCAATAGACTTTTCGCACCAAGGCCCGCTGGAGTGATTGGAACTCCCCAGCCCCCGCAACACTTTTCTTCATGGCCTGGAAGATTACATCAAAGATGAGCTGGTCTCTCATGATATACCGCTGATGCTGGACGAGCTGATCGGACTGTGTATCAGGTTGGATCTTGGCTTCCAGGCTTGCCACACCAGCATCACTCTGCAGGTGCGGGAGCATCACCACCAGACTAATCTCTGCATGTACTGTAGCCAGGGTGGCAATTTTGTCTCCCGCTGCCTAGTAAAAGCCATACTTCAACACAGCCCTCTCCAAACCACATCATGGACATGGAACTCGCCCTACAGCTGGGGATGGGTCCCTCTGAGGACAATTAATGTGCTGGCGCGTCCAAATCACGTGACTAATTCAAGATGACGTAGCAGCAAGACGGAGCCTCAGTGAGTCTCGGTTCCCACTTAGGTGTTGGTGCGGCCTTCAAACTACATACCAGTCTTTAAATTGTCTTGACCAAGTAAAACTGGACTTACGATAAACAATGTGTGCCACGCTTTTTCGTTAACATTGCTGTCACATTTGCTGTGCGTTTGGTGCAGGAAGAAACAATAAAAACTTGCTTTTCTCACGAAAGTGTCTGCAAGCAGGAAGTGTTTGCAAGCAAAAAAACATGTGACACCCCCTTTCCTACTGGTGGAAAAAGGCACCACACCAACCAATCACAAAATTATATGGCAAGCCACGTGATTTAGTTGCTGAGGAACAGGGGGAAGTTGTGGGATGGATGCCAGCGAAAGAGTGACAGTGACTGTGATAGAGACAGCGATAGAGATAGTGAGTTTTGAGAGTTGAGAGATTTGTGACATTTAGCATGTTTGGAGTGTATAGTAAGTGTGTTTAGTGTTGTGTTTTTTGTGTTTAGTGTAGTTATTTTTTTGTTTAATAAGTCAAAACAATGAGGAGACTGCTGAATGTGGAGCAGGCAGTAGAGCTCTTCATTGAGCTGGAAGGAGCTTAGGGAGACCTGAGCCTGAGGCATTGTCTGCATTTAAATGTAAATAGTTACATATAACTTTGTAAATTTCAAAAACTTATGCACAAATTTAGCAAACAACAATTTATATTTGCATTATAAGTAGTAAAAAATGTTCGTTAAACATTTGTGGTTTTCACAGTAAAAAATCTAACTTTTTCCTACTCGGATTTGATGTTTTTTTGTTATTTTAGGTCCATTGTGTTAATACAGTATGTCAAAATGAAAAAAAAAATAACTGTACAGTCACACATGTGAGGTTGTGCTGAAAATTATGACACCAAAACAAGGCAAGATAAATAGTTTTAAGGTGAAATATAATGGCAAAATCAAAAATGGTCAAAAGGGGCCAATTATATCCTGGACCCCAGAAGGTTAACGACTCTTTGCCTGCCAGCCTCATCCGGCCTTCCTCTTCTCCTGTGGGGGCAGGGTTTTTCTTTGTGGAGAAGAAGGATAAGACTCTGAGGCCCTGCATTGACTACAGGGGTCTCAACGACATTACTATTAAGAACCGTTACCCCCTTCGTCTCATCTCCACAGCTTTCGAGCTGTTACAGAGAGCCACTGTCTTTACTAAGCTCAGCCTCTGCAACGCTTACCACCTGGTTCAGAGACGGAAGGGGGATGAGTGGAAGACTGCCTTCAACACTCCCTCAGGACATTATGAGCATTTGGTGATGCCTTTCTGTCTCACTAATACACCAGCAGTATTCCAAGCCTTAGTCAACTACATTTGAAGAGACACACTGAATCATCATGTATTGGTTTACCTTGATAACATCCTGATCTTCTCAAAGACCCTTGACAAGCATGTATACGGCATCCAGACCGCCGTCCAACGCCTCCAGGAGAACTCCCTCTTCGTCAAGGCTGAGAAATGTGAGTTTCATGTTCCATCTGTCTCCTTCTTGGGGTATATCATGGCTCAGGGCAGGGTACAGGTGGATCCAACAAAAGTATCAGCAGTCAGCTCTTGGCAAGCAGCTACAAAGGTTCCTGGGGTTTGCCAACTTCTATTGCCGCTTCATCCACAACTACAGCTCCATCACTGCTCCCCTCACTGCTCTCACCTCCTCCAAGGTTCCCTTCCTCTGGACTTTCTGACCTTCAAGTTCAGGTTGGCCTTGGAGGAATGGCGTCATTGGCTCGAGTGGACCAAAGAACCTTTTCTGGTTTGGGCTGATCACAAGAATCTGGAATACATCCGCACTGCCAAAAGACTGAACTCTCACCAGGCTCGGTGGTCCCTGTTCTTCCCCCGCTCCTCCTGGTTCCTGCAATATTAAGTGCTTTATCTCGCCAATCTCAAGGGGAGGAGAGGACCACAACTGACGTCAGACACCATCCTCATGATTTCCTGCGGAGGTGCTGTCTTGACCTGGGAAGTTGAAGAGTGGGTGTGGTCAGCCACCGCAGGCGAACCAGGACCTAGTGCTTGCCCCCCTAACCATTTATCTGTTCCCCTAGCCCTGAGGTCCGACGTCATCCAGTGGGCCCACGCCTCCAGGCTCAACTGTCACCCCTGAATCTGAAGGACTCGAGATGTTGTTCTCCAGCGGTTTTGGTGGTCAACCCTGGAGGAAGACACCAGGGAGTTTGTGATTGGCTGTCCTGTCTGCAACCAGCACAAATCGTCGACCAGGCTCCTGCTGGCTTCCTGCAAACACTCTTCGTTCATCATCGTCCTTGTTCCCAGATCTCTCTGAACTTCTTCACTGGCCTGCCCCCGTCTGACGGCAAGCCCCCTGGTCTCTGCTGCTCCTCCTCCAACGCCCCCTCGATTCATAGATGGGGGACTCACCAACTCTGTTTGTCGTATCATCAGGTCCTGGCGGCAAGGGAGGAATCTCCAATACCTGGTTGGCTGGGAGGGTTATGGGCCTGAAGAGAGGTCCCGGGTTCCGGCTCAACACGTTATGGACCCCTGTCTCATCAGGGATTTTCATTAACAGCACCCTGAGCAACCTACAAAGATCTCGGCGGGTCCGGGAAATCCCTAGTGTGTGGCTCCTCCTGTTCCACCCCTTGATACCTCAGAGGAGGAGGATCCATCTTCTGAAGGGGCGAAGATATCTGCAGACAACCACGACAGCCTGTGTCCTGCCAGTTTTCTCGTTGCCTGTTTCCATCTCGAATAAGCTACAGGAGGCTGCAGCAAAAACTCCAGTGGGTTTCTTCCGAAAGACTCTGGGTGTTATTCCCTCCCAGTTCTCCAGGTCTGCTCTGGATTATTGATTCACTCAGCTGGTTTTCCTGCTAGCAGATTATTTCCTGCATTTCCTGCCTGCCTTTCCACTAAGTGTTCCCGGTGTGTCCTGCAATTGGGTCCAATCCGGCCCCGTTACAATACCTGGATGTTCCCTGCCTCTCTTCTCTGCAGCAGCTCCGTGTTCACTTTCTACTGTTTTCAATGTGTTTGAATAAGTTTGCAGCATTTCCACAGATGTTAGCAGCTGTCCTACACACATCACAGTTCGCAATGTTTTCATTTGCAGCTGTGAAGTAGCTCCAACAACTGCATGTCAGATGAAATCAGTGGTCAGGGTGTGCAACGGGGCGACCTGCACACAACACGATAACAGCACAACAGAAGAGAAGGTGTACATGTGTTCACGTAGCGGACCTTTTTCAGACAGCTCTACTTGTTGATGAAAAATAATAAAATGAGCACAACATTGAAAAGACAAACTGAAACTGATCCCTTTGTATCGACCCAATCACGTCAGTCTACCAAAGCAGAGCGTAGTATCGGTAGTAACGATATTTTTGGATCAATCTGTCCACTGCTGATGTTTATTTGTTTATACAACACTAGTGTTCAAGAAGCACTTTCTGGTGTTTTTGTAGAAAGTCCCAACAGCAATCAATACATATTAACAATCCAGTATCTGTGGCAGCTGCAGGCCTATGATAATCCCAACCAGTCATCTCATTCTGGCCTGAAATTATTAGATATTGTTAAAGCTATTAGCAAGCTAATCACATCAAATTGCAGAGCTAGTGTAGTCAAAATGTTTGCCATGTTTCTATCTATGGTCATAGTGAAACGTGTGGGGTTTCTCACATGTGAGTGAGACATGAGTTAGTGTGATATGGTAAGCGATGATAATGATGCCCTTCGCTCAGGTACATAGCCCATAAAACTGTTGTTTAGCAGCTAGCTCAGAAAACCAAGCACACAGCCCCTTAAACAAAGAACAGAACTGCTGTGGCAGCGACGTGTTCAAAAGCTAAAGCTAGCCACAGTTGTAAAGAGTGCCTCATGGGTAGCCAAGGTAAGGTCACGATGGCTATTTTGTGTGTGTTTACATGAGTTTCTTATTCAGGGATTGTTTTAAACTGCACAGCTAAAAGAGCTAGTCGACTGTAGCGAACTAGCTGCTAACACATCAGGACCCCCCCTGAAGCTGGCTCCAGCCCAAGCTTTAACAAGTATGACCCAAGCTCAGACTGGACTTCTTCCTCCCAGCTATTGTGAACATGACACTGTCCTGCTTCTTATGTTTATGGTTTTTGATCTTAATTGACCACCGGCTGTACAACAAATTGCCCTTGAGAGATAATAAAGATTTACTCGACAGCAGGGTTTGGCCTGGGGCTTCACCTGCTGAATTCAAGCCCTCCGTGACATCCCATGAGCTTCTGTAATTACTCTCAGCCAAATATCCTTTTGTGCTCAGCTGTGGAGCGAGACAGGGGTGTCCTCTGACTCCCCTCCTCTTTGTAATCTATATTGAACCATTATCCCGTCCTATCTACACGATGAGCAGACTCTATTACTGGTATCACCACAGACACTATGAGCTTTCCTTCATGCTGTCACAGCTCTATCAGTACAGCTACATTTTTAAATTTAAGTTGTTAAAAATCTTGAATCACTACATGTAGACATTAACAATCATTTACAGACTTTTTGACAGGCGAATGGGGCATAGGTGAAATTCTGACATTAAGCTGCTACAGTTGGGGCCTGATAAGCAATCCTCCAGCCCTGAGGATCATTTTAAAAAGATCAGAAAAAGTCTGAAAAACGTTCTGTGAATTACGGACAAATTGTCTCAACATCTAGTGAGTTTTCTAGTTTAGGAACTTGTTTCCTCTGTTAGAAAACCAATTATGGGCTGAAAAAAACATTTATTTTAATCACTTTTTCTTTATTTGCCTTTTTCCAGGCCAAGGAAAATTGAGGCCCTGGTCAGACTCTGTGTTAACTCAGTCTGTCAGTTCACAGCTGACATTAACCTGTGTCTGAGTGACCACTTGTAATCTGATGTCACTTCCTGTGCTGTATGCAAATAGACACGTACATCACTGGGATGAACAATCACAATGTTTTTACACAAAGCCAGAGATCAGTAAGAGACAGAGTTTCACAGAGTTTATAAAGTGTCTCCTAGCTCAACAACTCACTAAACTGAGACATTTGTTAAGGCAGTCTGGGGATTTTCTCCACGGGGACAAAGAAGTAGCCTATAGTGTTACTGTTTAGTGTCTTTTTAAAATGTGACATGTTTAGATCAGTAAAATGTTTCTTCGTTCATAAATGGAGTGTAAATGGTGAAATCAGTGTAAACAGTGTGTTCAAACAGCTGATCAATGTTGGCAGGTAAGACTTTAGACAGAGAAGCAGACAGGCTGGTACAGACATGCTGCCACAAACTGACACTTTTTACAAGGAGACAAACAACTTCATGTTCTGACAATGACTTAGAATTGTCAGAGACAGAGTTTCACAAAGCTTATAAAGTTTCTCCTAACTCAATAACTCTTAAAATCAGTAGATTTGTTAAGGGAGTCTGGTGATATAGTAATTACTAGTTCAATGGTTGGATCAGCTGAAACAGACAGTGTGCAATTGTGAAAATGTAAGATTCAAGAAAGGTTATTGTCTTTAAAATTAGCTTTAATTTGGGCTAAGTATACCACAACCTTTTTTTTTTTTTTTTTTTTTTTTTACACATTTGGTTGAAATTTCAAATCGCCAAACATCACCCGAATACAAGCTGGAGAGGAAGTAAAAGTTGGACAACACGCAGCAAGTGAGCAAGAGTTTTTTTTTTTTTTTTTTGTCATGTGTTCATGTGTCAGCACAATGCTTTGTGAACACATTTGCATAGTTGTGCATCTTTCAACAGACACACATGTTAGAGTGTTTGTAGAGTGTGTGTGTGTGTGTGTGTGTGTGTGTGTGTGTGCGTGCGTGCGTGCGCGTGTCTGGGTGCTATTTGCTGAACTCTTGAAAACAAGCTGCTAGAGATTAACAGAGTGTATCTTCACACCATCACGGAGAGGAGGCTTTATTCTGAGGTGTTACACACACACCCACACACACACACACACACAATTATACTGCGGGAGAATAAAAGAGTGCCCCCCCACTTCCTCTCGTGCTGACAGGGCGGCTTAGAAAGCTTCATCATGATTCAGACATCAGTCAACACTCTGCTCTGGAAGATTAACGTAGCTTTATTTGGACGAGTCAAACAAGGAAACTGAATCTACGAGGTCTTCCTGTTACACAGTAATTACACACACACACACACACGCACACACATCATTAACAAAGCTGTGTGTTTCTGAGGACCACTCAGTGTTTGTCTGGGTGTCAATGTGGAGACTCCCGACATCACCTTAAAGATCAGTTTGTTTTTCTAATAGAAGATAAAACGTTATTGATCTCCAGTGGTGACAGAGCTAAACCCAGGTATTTCTGAAATAAAAACAGTGTTGAGTATGTGGACTATAATTCTAGCCTCAGCGTCTTGCTCATGAGCACTTTGGCAGTTGTTGTACTTGCAGATCTAATTTGTCACCACATTCTTGCTGTCCTACTGGCACAGTTCCAGTCTGGGATTAAACTGACAACGGCTCCACTTTAAGACGTCCTCTCCAGCGTCTCTTCCAGAAAGAAGCTGCGGGTTAAATCCCCGGCCTCTGGCTCAACTCCCACCGCAGGTTCCTCTCTCCTCCTTAAATCCCTACAGGGATCATTAAAGCTGCGGCTAACGGTGAAATCAGACCCGTGGAGATTTCTCCGTCCTGTGCTCCGCCTCTGGGAGGCCTGATGGAGCTGCTGACTGGGTGTCGGTTAATAATAACGAGCAGAGGTGGAGGAAGAATTTAAATCTGTCAGGTAGAGCATCAGTACTACTTTAGTAGAAGTACTTAGTGCTCCTTTAAATGTGAAAGTCCTGCAATCAAAATGTGCTTGGGAGTAGTCACGGTAAGAATTACAAGTATTACGCATAAAAGTAAGCGTAGTGGCTCATTCCGAACGGCAGCTTCTATGAAGTGAGTCCTTGTTCACCTTGTGTACGCCGCTTGAGGAGATGACACACGTTACGTCTGGAGGTGAGGTCCATCATGATGGCGCCCAGTACCTGAGGAGCAGCAGGAACCTTCCTCACTCGCTTTGACACCCTTCTTCAAATTATAAAAAAAAAATGTAATAAATCCCATCTAAGTACGTATCACAAATCAAAACACCACTCTCACACACAGGAGGATTTAGTGGCCCTGGAAGAATTCAGTTTCAAAGGCATCATCCACAGACACCAGCGATCTTCAGGTAACAGAAACTGAGGTCAGCGTTCTCCATCAGTAAAAAATCTTATAAGATCTTCGAGCCTCGAGTTCAGCTGTGACTGCATCAGGAGGTTAGAACTTACAAATAGCTCCCTTCAAACAATTGTAAAAACACAAACAGAAAAAAAGGAATGTGTCGTAAAAGAGAACCAAAAAATTCAAGGTGGACTAACTATTCTGGACATTTAAACTAGAAACATGCACAGCAACATTATCTTCTCCAGCATCCGCAAACATTAAAAAACACGTTCTCCTGACCAACTGAAGCAGCTGGGAACCTGATTTAAAACAGAAAAAAAACACCCTCGTTTTTTTTAGGGCATTTATGAGACGCTTTTGTCCATAACGACTTACAGTAATTCATGCAGTAAATCATCCACCGAGTAAAATTACTCTGTTAAAGTAAAAGTCCTGCATTCAAAGTCTTACTCTTACTTGACTGCATGTCGAAGTGTCCTTAGGCAAGATACTGAACCCTAAAACTGCTCCTGATGTGCTGGCCGGCACCTTGCATGGCAGCCACCACCATCAGTGTATGAATGTACTGTATGTATGAATTACTCTAAGTCACTTTGGACGAAAGCGTCTGATAAATTACCTAAATGAAAATATTTGACCCGACTTGTAACAAAATCTTTCAGTGTGTTGTCACAGTATTTTCAGTAAATTCAAACTGCCCACAGTCACATTCATTCGGATGAGATTTTGCAGTTTATCCATCATATTTATTTGTGATGATCTTTTTACATCCCTCCTTCATTCCTCTTCTTTTCTCAGTGTTAATTTGATGTTGACACCTATATAAAGAAACATTTCTCTCCCCTGAAGCTCTGTCTTACCAGATGTTGTTTTTTCACACCAAGTACACGTTATCAAGTCATTTTCTTTTTATTCTTGTATCAACTCGTCATACCGTTGGGGAACATTAAATTTTTTTCTCCTTGTGATTAAATTGTTTTTTTTTCTCCCTCATTAAACTATTTTCACATTAAGCCTTTCAGAATTTTTCTCATTTGCAGATAAATGTTACAGATCACTTGAACGAAAACACAGACGACGCTAATTAACTATATTTTGCAGATTCAATGTTCTCTTATTTCCTTGTAACATGGCAGGTTTTCCCATAATTATTTCTCTCTGTTCGCTTCATCTGCGCTTTTTATCTCTCTATCCCCTCCCTTCTCTCTCTATCATTTCCACTGCTCGCTCGACCAGGTGACCCCAGGGGACCCAGCTACTTTAAATTGATTCTTTTTTACGTTGCCGCATTAAATTGAAACCAATCCCCAAAAGCTTTAGAGCTCAAACTGCAACCTGACTTCCTGCCTGTCCTCCCCCGTCTGTGTGGAGAGAGAGGAGGACCAGCGGGAGGATGAGGATGGAGGGTGGAGTGGGGGTGGGGGTGGGGGTTGTTTGACGGCAGCTCTCACACAATGAAGCGACAGGGTTCGTTTCGTCTTCGGAGGATTTGGTAAATCCGGAACTGTGTCGAGCAGCTTTAGACAGAAAGGAGAGGCCCGCCGGAGCAGAACCGCCGAGCATGACAACCAGCTTTATTTTATGTCATTGTATTCAAATTTACTACATCCCCCAACACTTATCACCCCACCACCACCACCCTCCTCGGCACACACAGACCCACTTTGAAGACGGATCACCGTGGAGAAAGAACATATTTTCCCCTTTTTCCAAAGTCAGATAGGCACAAATTGAAGCAGAGGAACTTTTTTATGTGTGTCAGTGATGCACAATGGAGAGCACACTGTAAAAAATGGACACCTTAAGCTGGCAGAGCCGACTACAAAGCCTGAAAATCTTTCATCTGATGGCGAGTTATATAGTGTACCTACAGACACAGTTACAGTGACATAAAAGAAAAAGGGAAACTCTGACTAATTTTAAACTGCAAAATTCTGATTCAGTTTACTTGTCATGTCTGTTGTTTTTACCTGGGTTGCTTTGCTATGATTAATAATTGTTACAATTGCACAGAGACTTAAGATTGCACGTGTGCATACAGACTACACGGACCAACATATGTGACATAAATACATTTGAGAATAAAATACTTCCCAACATATTAAATATTTGATGCATTTGATTTAAGGGTGCAGGAATACAAACAGTCTCTGGTTTGAATGTATTTAAATGAATATGAAATATGAGATATGGTTCAGCTGTTTTTTACACGACTGAACAACAGCAGTATCAGAAAGTCCTGAAACCACCCAATCACAATACTTCTGTATGTTTCTTTTACTATTAATATAAATACTATTTAGCATGTGCTTTAAATGTCAAAGTATTTGGTTTAACTCAATTCATTTTAGAATATCTTAGTATTTGGTTTGTCCCCCCGTTAAATGACAGCATGCTATGAGCACTGACTCCACAAGTTTGTGCTAAACCTGCTGACTCATGTTATACCAGCATGACTTCACAGTGCTCCTCAAAGCTTCTTGTGATGTCATAGAATGATTTGCTCTCTGTCTTTGAGGTGTGCCTGAGATGTGATTTGGACCGATGAGGACAAAGACGAGGGCACCTGTTTCCTGTTCGCTTGCTCAATCAGCCCTGCAGCGGCGGGTGAAGGTGACAGGTCGGATCCCTCCCACCTTGAGTTAAACATCAGGGGGAGGTGGAGCTCAGCAGGCAACTTCCACACACACCACAGCTCAAGCACTGTAATCATGAGTGCAGTTTTTTTTTAGATTACAGGGTGTTCTGTCCTCACAGAGAGCATGGAGGATGCTTTTACCAGCCATTGTTGAAGATGTTTTCTTCCAAGAGAGATAAAAACGTCCCCTTTGAGTGCGTCCTGCAGGCACTGTCCTAGTCTGTGTTAGAGAGGGAGGCGACAAGAGAAAGGTCTGGCAGCTGAAAGCATTCCTGAAGGGTCATTCTCATCACCTCGCACTGCCTGTAAACCCAGACTCTCATTCACTGTTAGTTTGTTTGTAGAGAAACTCTCAGAGTGTCAGCGGATCTCAACGGCGCCATGTCGCTAACCACTGCCTCTACCTGATTTTATTGGACACCTTTATTGTCTTTGGGCCCAGCAAGGCTGATATGATGCTGGATGCTTTAATTAAAAGTTTTGGCGCTTGTCCCAGAGAGGTTCAGGGGAGCTGGGAGTGTCTGAGTTTCTGTCCCAGTCAACTCCAGCTGCAGTCAGGTCACCAGATACATGTGGTGAACATGTATGAATCACACCGAGGTCTTTTACCCGAATATCTAGCTATTAAAAATAACTTCATGAATGTTATGGAAATCCATCAAACAAACATAAATATATCAAACTTGTCCTCAGGTTCCCAGTCCTCACTCCTAGAAAAACAAGATGGCCACGGCTGTGACGCCAAACTCGAGGCTTTAAGATGGCAATCCACAAAACAATAGATAATGTCAGAGTGCTTTTAAGACGCATTAATGCACAACATTAGATGTGTTTACAGAAAGAGCCCTCTGTCGTTATTCTGCGTTCATGATAGATAGAGACAAAATGGAGTACAGCCACCAGAAGTTTGAGGGGGAGTGTGGCTGAAAGTTCAAACGAGCCATCCACAGGACAAAAGAAAGAAGTCTAAATCTAAACCCTGGCAGATATCTGACAGATGTGATTGCAGACCCCCATAATCACAGCACTGCCTCTTTCTTAACAGTCTATGCAGTCAGGGGCACAACAAATAAAGTAGGTCCACACAGTAACCGCTTAAGTAAATCAAATCAATTATTAAAGACAACTCATCAGAAGCAAATTAAAGGCTAACTTAACATAATCACCACCTAAGTAATACCAAAATGGAGTGCCCAAGCAGGCACCAGCCTTTCAGGAGGGAGAGAGGGAGCCATCTTGGAATCACCAGGCTTATAAAGGCTCTTAAAAGGTGACACCAATCCCTCGACGAGGTGGGTGGGGCCAGACCATCAGGAAGTACCTGAAAAGACAAGCACAGGCAGGAAAGGGACAACGCAGATACTGTAGGGCCTTCACTACAGCTACATTATCACAACTTCCTCCACTGTCGCCATGTTCGTGTCAAACACTGAGCTGCCCTCTACTGGGTGACTCAGTTCACATTCATGCCAGCTGAACAGGTGCATGGAAGTATGTGAGCGGTACAGTTACACTGACGGCCACATCTATTTTTCTGTTTGTAAAAGGGAGCATAAATGAGCCTTTACACTAGGCACAGGGCAGTGAGTCAGAACCAAATGCATACAAACTGTTGGATACATTGTGACCAGGACCTGTCCGTTTTCCAGAAATCTAAACTTATACCCTGCCGACTTCAGGTCGGTTAGAAACGTGAACGACAGAGGCTTCTATTTTTGTGGTCTTTTTACTCTGTGTTCACTGACTTATGACGCTGCCTCTGGAAAAAAGGTGATATATAAATAAACTTTACTCAGAGCGTCTTAACAGTCCTGCCAGTTAAAGCTCATTTGAATTTGAGAGATGGGGGGATGAGGTGCTGAAGGATGTGGAGGCAGGAGAAAAGAGCTTGAATCTGATCCAGATGGCTCTGTGGAAAGTGAGACGAGCCGACAGCCAAACGCAGCGAGGACTTCACAGAGCGAGAGACAGAGAGTAATTAAAGGTGTTTCTAAAGGGGCCGTTTGATGTAAAGCTTCCCAGCAGGACTCGCTTTCACACCGCGGACAGGGGGAGAGCTAACATGACAGTTGGCAATAAATCTTAAAACACTTTTATTTGTTCCAGCGCAGGTAAACAAACAGACGCTTCGAATGTGACAGGATCTCAGAAAATCTAAAAATATTCAGCGGTTTAATTAGGCCGATGATGACCCAGCGAGCTTCCAGGGGGGTAAACAGCCACTTTAATGCCTCCTGCCTTTTGTTGTCGTTGTTTGGATGCAGAGCCACCTTCTCTCAGTTAACGAAGGAGTCACTTCCACCACAAAAAAGGGGCTTCATGTTTTGGTGGAAGGGCATTTGCGCTGTTTATCTGCCAGCAATTAGCATGGCAAATGCTGCGGTTCTGGCCTGACTCAATCCATGAATACATTAGCAACATAAAAGCAACAGGGAGGATGCAAAGCAAAGCACAAAATAAACTATAGACATGACAAGAGAAAGACGGGAACAAATAATCAGCCACACAGCAGATCTGCTCAGTGTGGATGATTAGCTGCGCTGTAGTCTCAGGTGGAACATCACGTTAGAATACTAAGATGGTTGACTTGAGCTTCCACCTGGAGCAAGAAATAAACTTTTATTCCATGGATGAAGAAGCAAGGAATGATTTAGTGATTGGAGGTCAAAACAATTCATAAGATGGTGGCACACAGAGAGGCAGCGGCTCAGCGCCCTCTAAACATAATTGGACCTCCCGTCACTGGAACGAGTAGCTGTAGCTCAGGAGGTAGAATGGATCGTCTAGTAATCAGATGGTCGCTGGTTCAAAGCTCCAGCTCCCCCAGCTGCATGTTGAAGTATCCTTGAGCAAGACAGTGATCAGAAATTGCTTCTGATGAGCAGTTGGCACCTTGCATGGCAGCCTCTGCCATCAGTGTGAATGTGACAAGTGTTGTAAAGTGCTTTGAGTGGTCAGTAGACTGGCAAAGTGCTATATATACGCCATTTACCATCCAATAAAAACATCTTTAGGTCAGATGGATTGTGAAGGATGCAGCTCACCTGCAGCATCATCCTCTGTCTCTCTTGTCTCCCATCTAGAAGGAAGATGCCAGCCACTTTAACCTCAGTCATCATTGAACCTAGCTCCACAAAACACTGCCCTCCTACCACAGACCCCCAGACATCCTCACAATGGGCCTCATTCACCAATATCTTCTTAAGAATCTTCTTAGATTCTTTCTTAAGTTGTTCTTAAGAGGTTCCTTAAGAAAACCCTACGTCAGATTCACCAACTTGTTCGTAAGCCTCAGAATTGTTCGTCGCTGTGTTCTTACATTGATGAAAGCCGTAGCAGCAATATATATGCCATTGTTTTGCGGGCCTTGGATGGAGAAATGCTACGTATAAATAGGGTGGGGAGGTTACTAATTGATGGCATGTTTCCAATTTACTTGATTTATCTTAAATCATTGGCACAATTAATTTATTTTAGAATTTTTAATTATTTGTAAATGACCAAAAATATGAAATAAATAAATACATTAATAAATATGACAGAATTATCACTGTAATATTGCATTTTATTGAACTACACAAGAGAAGAAAACACAACCATGCCAACATTTCGGCACTGAAATGTGCGTAAGAGTACTCCTGAGTGTTCGTAGGATTTGTTCTTGCCTAAGAAAAAATCCTAGTTAAGAAAAAATTCATGAATGCCACAATCTTCGTAAAATCTTCGTAAGTGGGACTTAAGAACAAATTTGTTCGTAAGAACGGTTCATGAATGAGGCCCAATGTTGAACCCCAGGACTAACAGCTGGAATAATACCCAGATCAGCCACAACATTATGGCCACTGACAGGTGAATTGATTAACATTGATCACCACCCACCTCTTCAGACCTGAGCAGTTTCTGTAGTGTGTCAGGACACACTATCCTGCTGGGGGACAGCTATGTTTGGGTTGGTAAGTTATGTTTACTGGCATCCACATAAATACCAGAACCCAAGTTTTCCCAAAAGGTGAAGTGATCATTTTATGACAATGCAATGTTCTGTCAGTGGTCACAATGCTGTTGCTGACTAGTGTATTTCCATACAGTGAGGAAAAATTAAATTGCCACCAGGGGACAAATAAAGTGCTCTGAATTGGAAGGGCAATCACATCTGTAATTATCTGTATGTAATATGCACAAATATTTATTTAGAAAAGGTGCAATAACATTCATCAGTTGACTCCAAATGCTGGTTGTGTAAATAAGTGGCTGTGGAGATAACACTGAATAATTAAGTTGATAGTAGAACTGTTTGTTTTTCTGCCCAAAAGTGGATTTCGGTACATCCTCATGACCTAATGTGTGAAGAAACAATATTTTGTTAAACATGACCGATGATACATCCCGACAGTCCAGCCATATGTGACAGGTCAACATGTGAGTCTGACACCACAGGCAACAATCTGGTGCCATAACAGCCTCCACTCTTCTGCACTGTGGCTGCCAGAGATGATCTGCTGCCATCTGTCCACTGTGCCGGTGTCCACTGGATGTGTGAGCTCCTCTTCCCTCCATTATCTTCACACAGGCTGTTTGTGCTGCACTGGCTGCTTTTTGTCTGTGTGTACTACTTAGTCCTGGAAGTTTGAAGCCAGTAAAAACAGAGTCTGTAACACTATTCAACCTTTGAAGTGTTGGGTTTGAGTGCAGGGCCTGCTAAAGCAATTCAGACTTCATCATCTTTCAAAAATATTAATATGATGGGGAGATTGTTGGTTCTGATTTGCTGAGTCAGACTTACCCAGGAATTCCACTGGTTGCATGTACGTTGCTTCCTGCTCAGTGGCGGTTCTAGACCAGTTTTAATAGGGGGGCCAGGTTGGGGCCGGCTTTTTTGTTAGGGGGCACATACAACCCGGAAAAAAAGATAAATCCCTCATTCAGACAAAACAGTGTTTACAATTTCAGCATTTTTGATTGGGTAGTAAACTGCTGAGACACTTTATTTCTGCCTTTCCCCTCAAAACAAAATCATTGCAAGAAATCTGTCATTCTGTCAATCTCTCATTGTATTATTGATGCAGACTCCCTGTCAGGGGGGCCACAGGGGGGTCCAGACTCAGAGTTACGGGGGCACTGGCCCCTGTTGCCCCCCCCTAGAACCGCCCCTGTTCCTGCTCCACTAATCATCAACTCCACCGGCTCTGTTTTGGGTGTAGCACAGTGCAGCACTGCCGGACAGCCTGAGTTGCGAGACAGGAGAGTTCCTGCAATAATTACAGAATCGACTCAACCACAGTTATACGCATAACAACAAACAGGCAAAAGGTTAGCGTTCCCGACCGAAGGATCAGAAGAAGCGCTTGCATTTTCTCTGTTTTTAGATTTTTGAATGTATTCTGAAAATTGACTGGATGTTATGTTGTTGTTTCGGGGTCTAACTTCGTGGCTGCTCAGTGCTGAATGTGGCTGAATGGAGTAGATTCGTGAGGCTCACATAGACTAGCCCCCCTGTTATCCTTGAGGTCAATTTGATCCCAGTCAATGTTTAACATCTCTAAATAAATGGTTGACATACATTTTTGCTTCGTATTTAATGACTTTACCTAATGATATGGAAACAACTGGGAAAACCTAAAACTGACATGATTATATTTTGTCATGATCCTGTACACATATTTCTTGCATCGGTGTTTCTTGGGGTCAATTTGACCCCAGGCTGTGTAAAGTATATTTTTAAATATATTGTATTTGTTTTAGTTGTTTGGGATGATATTAAGGTCACTATAATATGTAAAAGTTTGTCTTTGAAATATGTGACCACACACACACACACACACACACACTCAAAACTGGCAACCCCCACGGGAACCACACCTTTTGGCAATTCTCACAAACAATAGCAACATTGTATACAGACCTACCTGACTGCACCTGTAGAAGTGCGAGAACCACCACGATATTTTCCACGGGTTGGGGGTGGGGACATTTGGTTCCTGCGAGGACAGTGATAGTTAAAGGGAGGAGCAACGCTTGCACAGCAGACCTCTAGGTCATTTCTCTTACTGCTGTGTGCTTTCTCTTTGTTAAAATGATGTATAAGAAAAGGTTTTCTGTCAGTAAGGTTTCTGCGGGCACCGTCCCTTCAGACAATACATACTGAGCAAACAGGCAAAATACAGTATAAAAATATGGGCAGCATGTGACGCACAGTCCAGCTATGCAACATCGCGTATGATAACTTTTTCGCCTCATTCGCCTTGGGTGAAGACCTTCGGAAAAGGAAGCTTACCATGTTGGGGAGAGTGAGGAAAAATGAACCCGAGCTTTCCGCTGTACTTCTTTCCATGAAGAACAGGAAGGTAACATCTTCAATGTTTGCCTCCACTGACAAAGCCACTGTTCTCCTATTGCCCTGAGAAAGGAAAACATGTCCTGCTGCTGAGCACAATGCATATAAAGATGCTGTCCTTAGTACCAGAGAAGACATACAGCCACAAACGGTCTTGTATTACAACAAGACAAAGGGAGGTGTTGATAACCTGGACAAGGTCACAGCCACATACAGCTGCCGACGCATGACTTGATGTGAGTAGATACAATGCCTTTGTTTTATGGTGAGAAATACACAAGGGCCGGAACAGCGGAAAACTGAGTCGATTAGATTAGATTACGCACTGGTGAAAGCTCATATCGAAAGACGGCTTTCCATGAGCGTCAACAGCTGCTGCAACTGCTGTGAAGAAAATCCAAACGGCAACACATACCCCAACTCCTCCAGTGGTTGAAATAGCAGACGAGAAACGTGGCAGGTGCCAGGTCTGTCCCACTAGAAATGACTCCAAGACCAACAACATTTGTGTGATGTGTAAGAAATACGTCTGCAAGGAGCAGGCAAACACTCTCTGCACATCATGTGGACAGTAGTGCAGATAAAAGTCTTGGCTGTGCCTTTGGTGGACTGTGGTGATTGTATGCTGTTCATATTCTTTCAAAGTAATTTGGGTGACCATGTGTCTTTGTGGACTATCTCACACATACATATTTGTATGTACAGCACTTACAGTAGCATAGGACAATCTTTGACAATGTTTAAATTGTATGTTTTTGTAATATATATAAAGAGCTGATGATGATGATGATGGTGTTCTATTTTACAACAACAATATTTAGAATTGTTTGAAATTGTGAATGTTTTTCCTGCGGTCAAATTGACCCTGTATGTAATACATGCTACTGTCTTTGATAATAGAAATCCAAATATTATAAATAACACAGGATAGTACTTACAAATAATGTTCTTACACACATACAAAAAAATATCCCTCAGCCCAATTGTATGTCTATCGTCAATGCATTTATTTCCAAAGTCACGTTATAGGTGTTCTGGATGTATAAAAAGGTGATTGAGGTGCTGTGTTTAGTTTAAAATGCTATTTAGGTAGTCAACAAATACACATGGAGTGCCTGACATATAAACTCGAGAATTATTTTCTGGATATTTAAATTGCTGGAGCTATTTGACCCCAAGGACAAATTTGAGGGTAACAGGAGGGCTGCTGTGGTGGGTCTGAGACAGACTGAACACAGATCTGGTGGAATTTAGGGGTAAGTCAAAGGAAAATGCTGAGCGTGAGAATCACTCATAACAAAAAAAGAATAATTTATAACTTGCTGGAATTTTTCTTCAATTGCACAAAGGAGGAGTGCATCAAATATCAGCAGAATGAATGCAGTGTTTTTGTTTGTCCGATGGACTGTGTCTGACGGTGGTGAACCATGCGATAGGTTTCAGTTTGTTCTCCTGACGTCGTGTCAGCGCTCGCTGCTGACAAACAGGATGTTGAATCAGGCCGTGGTCTGTTTCCCCTCAACTCAGCTTGGCTCTGCTACGTCTCCGCTCAGTCCTGTGTACACAGGTCTGCTGAGGAAAAAGGTGTTTTGAATTGCAAACGACGCCCAGGGAGCAGTTGGGGGAGAAGGGGGAAGTTGATGACAAAACTCCCCCTCTGTCAGACGGGTGTAACATGCCGAGAAGAAAGCGTGTTTACAAATGATATGATCTGCAAATGGAGCGGCAGTGGCGAAGCTCTCAGGACGAGATGGAGTCCACGAAGAGGAAGAAGTGTCTGCTCTAGTGGGATAAGATGAATAAAAATTATAACGTCCGTCCTCTGCCGGGCTCTGTTGCTCTCTTTATCTCTTCTTCTTCTCTCCTTCCGAGCTGCTCCCGTGTGATATGACCCCTTTTGTTTCCCCATTTGTATTTTTTTCCCTCCCCTCTTCAGTACTATCTCCCCCTACATCCTCCCTCTTCTCCTCCCACCCCTTCTTCTTCCTTTTCTTCATTTCCTTTGCTCTTGTCTAAAATTGAGAACAGAACAGCTGGTAATTGAAGATCATTGTCTCTCCTCGGGCCCTCAGGATTTGCAATGCCTCTCGCCACAGCTCATCTTTGCCAGACAATTTTTTGGTCCTCTTTTTGTTTGCTTTTTTTCCCCTCTTCCTTCTTCTTCTCCCATAAACTCCACAAGCCCTTTTTGAAATTGGATTTTCATTTGAGATGGACCAGGAGCGCCCGTCGTGTTTATGCCGCCTTCCTCCCATCAATTTTCCTTTCTCTTTTCTTCACTTCATTTCAGGCCGTTCTCTCCTCTATCTCCTCCTGTGAATTATCTCCTCTCAGTCCAGCTCGGACAGGAGCTCCATTTTCCTCCTGACGGAGGTTTAAAGAAAAAAAAAGAAGGACTCTCAGCAGTCGGTTGTGGTTGGTTGTGCGAGTTCGTTGGAAAGAGAAGAAACTGAGAAGATCCGGATCAGTCAGACTGTGTTCCTGATTCTCTGCTGAGGAAGGTTCAGGATGTTCTGACCTCGTTAGAACTTCTACAGACTGACAAGAAACTCTTCTTGTGTTATGTTACTGACATGTTTTAAACAACATCTCTAATTTATAAAATGACATCCCTTCATCATATTGATAGACTCTCAGACATGTTTTCATTTCCACTTGAGCTTGACGACAAACATGCCTGTTTCTGAGCGTCCCACAAAGAATACAACCAGGGAAGAAGCTTCTACTGACATTTTCATTCAGGTCCTAAAGCACAGAATTATTGATACTTGATTATATACATTTAGGAAAGTTTGTACCTTTCTGACATTAAATCTCAGTGGGAAATCTGTCTTCTACCCAACTGAATTTGTGTTGACAATGTCATAGCAAATTTTAAATCTACATACATGGAGTGTGCTCTTTGTCGAACTCAAAGGAACAGCTGACCCCCCCAAAAAACTGTCAGAAAATCCAAAATGGCTTGTCCGTTGTCTTTAAATGATGAGGGGATTTCTGAGTTCCCCACAATGATGCTAAGCAATTGCTAACAAATGCTAAAAATCTTTAAGCTTCCTGGAACTGTCTTCTGTAGTACTCAGGTATGACGTCATTCTGAGCTCTGACTTTCGAGGTAAATGGAAACACGCCAGTCTCCATGAGATCCCCTATTTCATATAAAAAATGTTATTAACTCCCTTTTGTAAATCAAAAGCTTGCAGCTAAGCCAAAAGCATTAGCATGCTTTCCATCTGAGGTGGGTTTGTCTGTGCTTTGAGGGCGTAAAAATCTATTCAAATCGATTTGGGACCTCTTGGCTTCCGGAAACTTAAATGACTCTTTGAGAGCTGTATGTCTTTTTGTTTTGATTGGGTTTTGGTGTTACTGTTATAGCTTTTTACGTTTTAAAACAAGTCCCTCAGTTGTTTAGGATACTGCTGACTTTCCATCGGCATGCTGGTGAGGAGAGAGAGACTGAATTTTCATTTTTGGGTGAACTGCACCTTTAAGACTTTTGCGACAGTTTTGTTGTACATATATTTCCAGTGGGATTTATGCCTCTGGACTCAATTAACTATGTGCATCGCTCACAGGTTAGTTTGTTTTAATCTGCTGGGAGCACCAGAGGGGCGGAGTCACTTTATATCCCCTCATCTTGGACACATCCATCAATCATTTTCACACGTGCCCCCGTTATTATCTAAACCATCAATTGTGCTGCTCTAAAGCTCGCCTGCATCAGCCATGAAACCATGAAATACTGTATATTGGCTAACACTGTATATTGAGCTAACCCTGCTCCCATCATCAACATGACTGGCAGTTTATGGCAGCATGAAATTAAAAGGATCTTGTTTTATTGCAGAGGAACATCACTCTCTGATCCGCATGTTCGTCTCTGAGCCGCGTGGCGTGGAATGGCATGCACGATGATGTCAGAGAAGCTGCCGCCCGGAGCCATAATAAACACGAGATATTGCAGGATTCAGCAATCCCAGTGCTGAGAAATTAGCTTGTCTCTCCCCTTCACTGTTATTGATCACCTGACTTCCTTATACATTTCCACATAATAGGCAGCACTGACTTAATTAGTCAAAAGAGAGGCTGGGTAATTACATGTCACTTTAACAATGTGTTTTATTGCCTACAAGCTCTGGTGGTACCAAGCGAATCTAATGGTGGATTTAATGCAAAGTGGGATAGAGAGGGAGGGATAGAGAGGAAGAAGACTGAGTGCAGGAACATTAATGATTTTATCATAAATGGCTTCGTACTTCTGCAGTTTAATAAACTGGATTTTGTTGAGAAGTTGGCAGAGCCGGAAACTCATTTTGGGATCTAAAGACAAGACCACAGCAGCTCTCTCTTTCTGAGTGTCTGCCAGAGCTGTGCAAGTTATTTAAGATGGACACCAAGTCAGGTCTCTAGTCGACTGAACGAGTCTCGAGTCTTTGAAGTTGTCTTGATGTTGCCAGAGAGACGAATTGATTAATTTGGCCTCACATAGAAGAAAAATCAAAAAGTCTGGACAGAATCCCAGAAGATACCGATTTGTTGATTTGCAGGTCTAAAGGCGAAAATGTGTGATCTACAGTGGGGCTTCATTTAGAGAAGTGAGTAAATGACTTCCATACATCTTCATATAATGATAATATGAAAATAATGGCTGAGGGCCAGTTTGGACTTATAAATGCCAGCCAGTAGTTCAAGTGGCTCTGACTTTGTCTGTTAACAGATATAATGTTTTCATACATGACAAAACATCTCATATTAAAAGCCTACATGTACAGAGGAGGCAGCAAGACTTTTAATGTGGATATTCTAGAGGCAGGGTATCTTCCATGGACTGAGCCAGAATCACCTGTTAACTTCACACTAAAAATCCCCTTTCAGAGTGTGTGTCTATACAGTGTCCTCTTGACTAGAGGGCTGTGACTCTTCATACACTCACCTGAAGCTGCAGTGCTGTGGTATCGGTACACGATGATACAGATTTCCCACATGAATCTGCACTCTTTAAATGTGCTGCTGCTTAATGATGTTTGGCAAAACAGACATGGACTGTTGTTTACCAGTCCAACCACCAGAATAAATGTTGGCATTGTATATTTTTACAAAACCACTGAAGTGTTGCAACAGTGCATTTCTTTAGGTTCAATTTTATGAAATGCACTGATTATCATCAGTAAGTTGTTTTACTGCCTAAACCTACCCACACCAGCATGATTTGGGTTCAAACATATGTTTAGTCACTGCAATTGGGGCTGGAAATTATCCCAACATCTCATTAAAAGCACCAGGTTTTTGCACCACAAACAAGGCTGGAGACGCTCCTTTTTCCTGCCATTTAATAAAAAAAATCTAATCCATAACTGTTGCAATTTAGTGTCAAGCTGCGGTCACTAGCCCGGAGGCCTTGTCGCCTGTGACTACACCTCACCTGACATGAACGATGAGTTATAAACATGTAAGGTAAACGTGATATGACAAGATATGATGATTTGGTACAATTGTAATCTGTGGTTTACAGATATGATGCCACATTTTATCCTGGAGACGGGACTGTAAACTACACAACTCATGATCTGAAAAAGGGACAATTCCAGTTGATTTTCACAGCCAACTAAAGTGAAACACCAGAACTGTCCTATAAAACTTTCACCATCTAATCTCTAGTTCTGTGTGAATCTGGAGTCTTCCCGTTGGTCGAGTTGGACCGAAGCTGAAGCTCACTGCGGCCCATTTCAGTTTGATAACGACCACTCAGCAGCTCCTCCTGACATCAGACAGGAAGTGAACAGTTTGACAGTGTTGGCAGGAGCTGCGTTGATATCAGAGACTCGATGGCCACCACATAGTGAGCCACCTGCTGACTCAATCAGAGAGCGCATTGATTTTTTTTTTTTAACGCTCCAATGGTGTCAAGCAAACACTGCAACACATTAGTCGATGCTAATTAACAAATGAAACAGAGAAAGCTGAGATTAGGGAGCAGACCACATCTTTCTGTCACGGCCCCGCCCTCCTCCTCTTTGACAGGACCTGATTGGATTGCCCTTGATTCTTTTCTGTCTCCCTACAACATGTCAGATCTGTATTTCTGGGTTAAGACCAGGAGGAATTAGGTTTAAAAAGGACTCACTCCATATTCAAAAACTCATTTTATCATCACTTCCTTCACTCTGAGCTTCACAGCCTGCGGCCGCAGATGGAATGAGGGGTTCAGAATCGTGGCCACCGCAGTCTTCGCCCTCCCTGACATTCTCCTCTTTGACGAGCCGCTCCATTTATTCGGAGGATCAGCTGTCAGTCCCGTCCGTCAGGAAATTTTAAATGAGCTCATCGACCTGGACAGCGTTTTGGAGACGGATTAGACTCCATATTTTAACTGCAGGACCATCAGTGGGCCCTCGTATTACAGACGCAGTGGAGAGTAAAAGCCAACCCAAATTTTCTTTTTTATGCTGATGGAAGGAATTGATTCAGTTTACATATATTAACATATATTATGTGGGCCCAAAGTGCCAGTGTTAGTGAAGAGGAGGTCATTTAAGGAAACAAAAGTAAGCTGTGCCCACTTTAGTTTTTACTTTCAAATGCAGTTATTGAAACAGGCCAAGGCCCTCTGAGTTTAATTTCTCTGCTGTCTCTGTGTTGAAGGTTCCTGCCATGCAAGTGCCAATTTGGTACCAGGTGGCCGTCAGTCATGTTTGAATGAAGGCTTGTTAAACTTCACTACACCTTACATTTACATTTAATTCAATTATTTCAACTTTATTCTAAACCACCTACAATGGCTGAAAAGCAAAGTCGCACTCCTGTCGAGCCTTGAGGATGAAAAGCTGGGTTTAATGTCTCACCAGAAAAGACAATCTTTTAGTCTCACCAATGAAGACAGGAAGTACAGTAAAAACAACAAAAACATTCACAACAAATCATTGTGTGTGCGAGACTGACAAATTAGAGCAAAACACTAAAATATTCTGGCAGATTTTAAGTGTTCGATAGCATCACCCAGAAGGCAGAACCACCCATTAGAGAGGAGATGTTCAGTTATGTAAAAACAGACTAAGGAAAAAAAAAACATTATTTTGAGTGAATTATTTTATTCAATATTAACAACCTCAGCCAAATGATTTAGGTTGTCAGGCTACTAAACAATCCTGAGACAGTGAACACCAGGATGATTTCTTTCAAGTCGATATGTTCCCTCTTCATTTAGCACATTCTGACAAACTCACAAACTCTCTAATTACCTATGAAGAAATAATCTGTGCCTCATCTCTTACATAAGGCATCAACAGGGGCTGTGACTTCAAACTTGTAATGAAAGACCACACAGTTTAAAGGTAATGGACTAAAGAGCCACCACTGAAAGCAAGAAATGAAGGCCATAGGTCGACTGTGAAAGCTGATTATTACAACTCATATTTATGTTGCTATGGACCTCTAGTGGCCATAGTAATCACTACGCCGACAAAGGAGGAAGTCAGGTGAAAGAAAGAGCGATAAAGTCCACATGGTGGAGGATGTTTGGGTGAATGGTTTGGTTCTGATGTATGGAGCTTCATCTGCAGCGCATTGAACAAAAAGGAACTGGTAGGTTTTTGGTTAACTTTTGTTAAGTGACCTACAGTTTCATATGTTACATCGGTACATTTCAAACCTAAGTGACGCTGCCACCAAACAACCCGCCGCCCCTGGTGTTACATCCATTAGCAGGTCCCGTGCGAGGGATTCCGACCTCTGCTCTGTACAGGTAATGAGAGTTGTAGAGAAGTGGGGGGGTGGAGCTCGCATCCAGCTCACCTGTTGGCAGGTGGACGGCGAGGCGGAGGACATTGTAGACCGCCGCTATCTAATCTGTTGTCTCCTAATGAGTCATTGAGACGTCTGTCCCCGCTGCGCGGGCCGAGGAGGGGCTGCTGAAGTCTTTGTGCCCTGCAGACTAATTACATCATGGTCGTTTGGTGCGGGACAAAGAGGAAGTCAGGTGAGGTGGGATAAAGAGTGATAAAATCTGCAGAGGGAGGACGGTGGGGTGAATGGTTGTGTTAAGTGAGCACAGGACTCGTCTCATCCTGGACACTACTGTCAAGAAGTCATTAGTACAATTTTTTAGTAACTAATGCAGTTCAGTGACGTGATGTACAGTTTTGTGTGCAATATAGGGACATTGTTGTTTTGGGAGTCAGTGGCAGTTGACCTAATCTGTCGTTAAAGTATGGAAGATGTGTTGATTGATACAGATGAAAAACATAAAACCCCAGAAGTTTTTTCTAATCATAACATTGATATTCTGTAATAAAATACTATATTGTAGTCATACTGTGTGCATAGTATACAGTAATGTTTGCAGCTTAATCACAAAACAAAAATCACAGCTTGTTCAACAGACGTCTCTCTCTCTTCATCAGGGGAGACTCTGTCTGTGTGTGAGAGTTGAATCGGCCTTTTGGAAAAAGATGACTTTTGTGCTTCAAATAATATCTTCAAGATCATTTTTATTTGAGACAAAAAAACTATTAGATGTCTCTGCTTTATAATTGATTGTTATTTCATTATGAAGTGTTTTCAAAAGATGACAAAGCAGCTTGAGAGTGAAGGCCAAACCTCTCTTTTACCTTTTCAGGGACAGAAAATGTAAGGTGTAATATGTGTTCACAATGTATGTCATACATCACCAACAGGATGCCTACACACACACATACACACGCGATTACCACCCACCACAAATATAGTTTAGGAATTGCATCCATAATCTCAAATCCTGGATCAACTATTATTTATACACCAGTGTCTATTTTCAGAGAGAAGGGTTCAGAATGTGTGTGTGTGTGTGTGAGTGTGGTCTGTATCCATCACCATCCAATTACATCTCTCGTCTCCTCTTTCATCTGGGCGCGTTTCTTCTTCTTTCCTTCCTTCCTCTCTCAGGACTCGAGGTCGGAGGGCTGCTCGCCCTTTTCGCCTACGAAACTTGACGCTGCCACCAAACAACCCGCCGCCCCTGTCGTTAGATCCATTAGCAGGTCCCGTGGGAGGGATTCCGACCTCTGCTCTGGACAGGTAATGAGAGTTGTAGAGAAGTGGGGGGGTGGAGCTCGCATCCAGCTCACCTGTTGGCAGGTGGACGGCGGGGAGGACATCGTAGACTGCCGCTATCTAATCTGTTGTCTCCCAATGAGTCATTGAGAAGCCTGGTCCCTCTGCGCGGGCTGAGGAGGGGCTGCTGAAGTCTTTGTGTCCCGCAGACTAATTACATCGCGGTCGTTTAGTGCGGGACAAGGCTCGGCTTCAGGTGGGGAAAGTGATCCGGCTAGGGGAAAGTGTCTGGGCTCTGGTTACCTGTGAATCCCCCTGAAAACAGAGCATCCTTGTTCTGGTCCTCAGGTGGGAGGCGGGGGAAGGAGGAGAGGGGTCGTTTGATCGGGCACATTCCTCCCATCTCAGGCCGTCTTCTCAGGAGGATTAAAGAAGGAACGCTGAACGTCTTACAGGTTTAAAGCGGCGGCAGATCGCTCGCTGCAGGCCTGGAGATTGGATGGCGATGGGGCAGACAATCACTTCTCTCAGGACTTATTTTCCTCCTCTTACCCTCCAAGTGAGAAGAAAAGCCTTTTGAAAGTGAGCTGCAAACCTCAGGCCTTCAAGATTTCCTTTTTAACCTCCTAATTTTCTCACTTTACAGTTATTTGAAACATCTTAAAGACTGTTCAGACCTTCAGATAGCGCCATCATCTCAAACCAAACTCTGTCAACCACATAACGTTACTGAAAATGTGTTGGTCCTTGGACTCTTCTTCTCTGATTCTTTTGGTTTGCATGATAATATCCAACATAGGACAGACAGAGCTTGACAAAAGACAAAATGATGAACAAAAAAGGACTGTATTTACACTATTGTGACGTCACTGCAGCCAACAAAAACTCGGTCGGCATCTTCACATCAAAGGTTGACATCAGTTACACACTGTCCATCAACTTGGACTGTGTGTTAGCACCAAGCATTGATATGGTAAACACAAAGTCCATCTCTCCTCAACCCTCTGAAGTCCTGTGCTTTGTGGGCCTGGAACACCGTTGCCCATTGAGTGCAACAATGTGGATATGCAATCTTGATTTCACACTGTTTTGCCAGCCAGAGTCTCATTTGGTCGTTTTCCTGCAATCGGATATGAGTGATAGGCAAAGACTTTAAACCAGATTGGATTAGCATGGCTTTTATTCCGAATCTTCCTCTCTGGAGCTGTCCAGCTGGCCACCATCATAACAAAACTCATAATTTCACTTACCATCTGATATTAGCTGCTTCTGAACCCTGTTGCAGGTGCTGGCTCAGCCATGCCTTAACAACCTCTCGTGTTAAGGTGAATGTACAGTCCGGGTACAAAATATGTATACCTTTAAACCTTTCACTTTGTTTATAAGTTATTTCTACTCAAGACAGTTGATTAAACATTCACTGTAAATCTCTTCTCTTCTTCTCACAGTAGATGAAAGAAGTGGATCGAGTTTTCAAACTGTCTGATGCCCAACAGGACATATATATTACTGTGGTAAGATTTGGTCCTCCCATCATCACAGGAACAGACATATATATTCAGTCACACCAGTACTCACCCTGCAGTCTGAACGTATTGACTCATAATAAATGACTGTATAACAGTGAGAGGGATGGAAAAGTGTCATAGAGCACAATAATACTGAAGGAACAAAGAAAACAAGACTGTGCTCATCAGTCTGTTTCCCAGAATCCTCCAGACATTTAAATACTAAAGGGGAACACAGAATTTTCACTTTAACAGTGTTTTTCAAACATTGAGAAACTATTTTAGAAAGAAGTTCTTTAGCTTTACGTGTATGCCTTCTTCGACGTCTGCATCCTGTTTTGTTTGATGGATCTGTTCCTTACTGTCCTCGGAGTTATTCTGTCTCATATTTATTTGCTGTCCCTCTTCATCAGTAGCTGATTAATGATGGCAAACTGCCAACATAAAAAAAAAGATCCTCCCCAACTGCCAAATAAAATAATTGTAAAAGAGATCAAATGCAGAGACACAAACAGCTGTGAGCTGAAGGCAGCTGGCTGCCCTCCGACCTGCTGAAGTGTCCTTGAGCAGGACTCTGTGACCTCCCAGAGGGATCAACCGGCTGTCGGGACGCCAAACATTTCACTGTGGTGATCTGCCAAAGAACAAATGTGTGAGGCTGTTTTTGAAAAGTTTCTCCCCTGTTTCTGTCCTTTTCTTGTGATGTAACAGGCTACTGGCAGGATTTGGTTACCTGACGGTTTAGAGCAGCGGTCCTCAATAGGCGGCCCCCGGGCCGCATCCGGCCCGCCGGCCTCCTGTTTGTGGCCCCGTACTGTTATTCCTTCACCATGTGTTTTGGTTGGGTCAGCACGTATACACCGGGACTTGTCTCCATGCCAACGATACAAAGACAACTGGGTCACTCACCGCTGCGATCGCAACTTTTAACTTTCACTTTCTTTTTCGGAGCACTTCGCGTATTCACATTTTGCCGGTGGCAAGAGATCGAAATGGCGTGTTCCAAGTCAACTGCTATAATAAAGTGGACAGTGAGAATCGGCAACTTCTAGAAGTAGGAACTTAAAACTTCTATTCATTCTCCCTCCGACCAGGACAGAACTCACGGATCTGACAGTGCAGCAGTGACACACACTTACGATGTTTAACATGTTTTAGCAAGTCTCATCATACTTTATCACCTGTAGCGTAACAGACGGGGAGTTCCTCCCGGCAAACACCCTTTCACTCACGGTGCCAAAATTTGTATCATCCGTGTTAAAACTCAACATCATTTAATCAAAGAACAAATGACGTGAATTAACCCACAACCATCTTACATATCATCTTATTCACAAACACTTTCACGAATCATAATTACACCAACATCGACAGAATACCCAAGAGTCATTGCGCCACAGTCCACAAGGGGCGTTACAATATGCCAGGAGAAGCTGTGATGAAGAATTCCAGTTTGAAACGGCATTATGAGACGAAGCATTGGAATTTTGAAGAGACATTTCCTCAAAATTCAGAGATAAGCACAACACAAATAAATGCACTGAAATCCTCATATCAAGCTGCAAGCAGGATTCTTGTCACATCTATGTCACAATGAAATAAAATAATGCATGACTGAAGTGATGGACACAATGTTTGAAGGCAAACAAAAAGAGGAAATATTCAACTATGTATTTGGATTTATGTTAAAATGGAAATTACATTTTATTTTTGTTCGTATTTTGTTGTTTAGAATGAAAAGGACATTTTGTTTTGAATATTACAGTATTATTGCATGTGGCCTGGCCGACCTCAATACATGGACCTTTGAGTCATTGAAAACAATCTTTGTGGCCCTTTAAGATTTGTATTTGAGTACCCCTGGTTTAGAGGCTTGGATACTATATAATACGACTGTAAGTGGCTCAAGAGAGAGGGGATAGAACAAGGAGTGGGTCCCCAGTCTATGAAATCACTCTTTGGCGGTCATAGAAGCTCCTAACTGGTCAAATGAGGTGTCAGTCACCAGTGTTAACAGTGTAACGTGTAACGTAACGCTTTAGTTTTGTGCGTCAAGCAATCAGTAACTTTGTTATTTTCTTTAAAAAGTAATCCGTTATTTTAAGAATTTCTCCGGATAAGGAAAGGAAAATCCCGACTGCAGCCTGCTTTTTGTCAGACAGTACTGTGCCACCTGCGGATGTGTCAGCGGAGGTGCAGCGCTGTGATGCGTCTGTGCCCTGCTGCTGACCTACGTTACCTGTGTGTGTGTGTGTGTGTGTGTGTGAGTGTTTTCGAACCCCCGGCAAGATGGCAGAGAGGACAGCTTTTGCATCGTGGAAGTACGCACATTATTTTCGAAAAGGACAAGAACAACATAACGGTAAAATGCACACTCTGCGTTGGTGCAAAGCTTCTGTCGATCGCAAAAAATTCCACTTCAAATTTAAAAAAACAAAAAAGGCTAGATGACTGATGATATTCATCATTGTCACAACTTCTCGGTGCATTTAAAGGAGGCTGTGTGTATGTCAGTTAAGTTGCAGCATGTGCGAGGCGCTGCAAACGGCTTTTAATTTTTGGTAACGCATGAGTACTCTAACGCTGTAACGTAACTGATTACTTTTAATTGATGTCAGTCACTACGTCAGAGGTAGGCAGCTATTTTAGGTAACTCTTGTGAAGATCAGACAGGATAGGATAGTGTAAAGCAAGGCTTCGACCAGATGAGTCTGACTTTGATGTAATACAGAAAGTTGACTGTATGTCACCTACAGCACGGAGAGACAAACTTTAACATTTTAAATTTCATGATGGTGTCCGTTTGTAAATTGCTCTATTTAAAAACAACAAGTAGTTTATCTGTGTGTTTCAGATTTTAGACAATATATTACATAGTAATTATAGTCACATTTGTTCAGTTTAAGCTTTAAATTGTTCTTTACGGCAACAGACTGTGAGCTTGAAATCAATTAAATTGTGAAATGAACTCAATGTAGGTTGTAAAAACATGATAAAAACTTTGGAATAAGCAGCAAAAAAGCAGAGATTAAACTGAAAGTTGCTCTTGTCACGAGTTCTCTGAACTCTAAAAGGAAGGTGTTTTGATTATTCAGTTTTACATATAAGTGGTTTTCTACTTAGACCATGTGTATATGTAACTATGTATATGTAAGTGCACGCACACACACACGCACACAAACACACACACACACACACACACACACACGCTAACCTATTAGGCTTCTTCCTGTCTGTTCTCCCTGGTGAACGCGGCCAGGACTCGTCTCCTGCGGGAGAGAAAATGAATAATAAATCGGCCTAAAGTAGGGGGAAATTATACAACATTATGCCATAGTGTGTCCACTCTAATGGCATGTGGCCCATTTTAATGGCTGGACCAGCCCACGAAGTGCCGCCCCCCCCCAACCTCCTACAGCACCCCCAGAGTGGCTGTAAACCTGCCGACGGCCGCAGGCGAGCCGTACGCCAGATTTATGGCTCACATTTGTTTCTGCCCATCGCAGCAGAAAGCGGCGGGAGCTCCGGCCACAGTACTGTAAGTCTCCTCAACAAGATGTCCACCGCTGGCTGAAGCTAGGAGTGTCAGGTCTGTGCACCAGATATACATACACCAAGTCTGAGAGGAAGCAGTCTTGTGTCAGCATGATCTCCCTCTTCAGTTTTCCTTCAGCCCTTTTAGAGCATATTTTACTGATAGTGACTGCAAGTTTGACAGTGTTTACACTATCTCTGAGTGTCTATACTTCTCAATCTATAAAATCTAACCTGTAAGCAGCAGATGTCTCCCTCAAGGCCCCCTTTCACTCCACTTGTGGGCGACCTTGGACCCATTAAATGGCCCTCGAAGCCTACAAACAATTTCACAGCTTTCAG
The DNA here is from genome assembly GCF_900880675.1 of Sparus aurata. Taxonomy (NCBI): domain Eukaryota; kingdom Metazoa; phylum Chordata; class Actinopteri; order Spariformes; family Sparidae; genus Sparus; species Sparus aurata. Next base: position 3,420,190 of record NC_044204.1, on the reverse strand, counting down.
ACATAAACACTGTAAATTGATTTTTATTTCCCGTTTACCTCACGTACAGAAAAACCTTGCACAGCCAAACACATTGAAGATGCACAAGTCCAACGAAGACCGACAACTGTGACAACGTTTTAGGTTAGAGGTGATCGTCTGACAGCCTCTAGTTTCAGGTGGGAAATATAAAAGTAGACAGATAACTACTAAGTCTTATAAGTCAACAAAATAAACTCATAAAATGTCAACAAAGGAAATATTTTGTCACCTATGTTCATTATAAAAAGAAAAATATAACCGTCCACCGTCTGATTTCAGGTTTCTCTCTTTGTCTGAACTCAGACAAGCTTAACTCATTGTAAAACACACTTAATTCAAATTGGACCAACCAATCAATTACTGAATCAACGGCCCGCAGCTAGTGGAGTGGTCAAGAGTGCATACCACGTACGCAGCAGACCCCAGTTCAAATCCTGACTGGAGGACCTTTGCTGCATGTCACACCCCCCTCTCTCTCCCATTTCCTGTCTATCCACTGTCCAATAAAGTTGTCTTTGCCTGGAAAAAAAATCTTAAAAAAAAAAAAAAATACCTGAATCAAAGTCACCAGAACAGTTGTGTTTTTTCCTAACTGCATGGCTAACTGAGAGACCTTGCTAGCATCCGCTAGTCACTACAGCCAAATATAGCTACAGAAAAGCTACCCTCAGAAGGTGGCCATATCTTATAAGTTACACCTTTGAACGACGATTTGACTTGAAGACCTGAGAGCAAAAATCACCAGTGTGAGTTTGAATTAATAAAACAGGAGCTTTAGGACACAACCAAATGGAAAGATGTGAAAAAGTTATGTTAGAAGAAAGATGGCTACAAGAAAAGGTTACCATCCTCAGAATGACTTTTCACCTTGTCTAGACTCTCAAATGACTCACAGACAGCCTCTGCCTGTCCTACTGTTGGTTTAATTCCTTGGACTATTGTTTGGACGGTGAACCAAACTGCAGCCCTGTTATCCTTCTTGTACATCAAACTGTACATGTTGGACACTCTCTGTACACAGAAAGCAGAGAAGCTGTAAATTGGGTGTCTGGTTTAGTCACGGGTCTCTGGTTGAATGGGTGTGAAGCCCCGTATGTTCAGTGAATCAGCAGCAGCAGTAGTTAGTGTTTTCGCCGGTGGTCTCGGCTCAGGTCTGCTCCCTGTTCCTCTTCATTTTTCGCCAAGTGGCAGATCTGCTCAGTCATGAATGAGTTCATTACAGTGGGGATGAAGGCGGAAAGGAGGGGAGGAAGTGAGTGAGCGATTACATGCATCCCACCTTCCTCTCCTGTTCTCCTTGATTAAGATGCATCTGCTGCGTCTGCTCGCGCCCCGGCTGCTTTGTGCATTCATCAACATCAGTTTAATGAAGTGATCAGAGGCTGAGATCAGACACAGCCCAGAAATATTACTCTATTAGCCTTTCCGAGCTCTCTGCAAAACAGGAAACACTGACCCGAGGCACTGAGCTTGTTGTCTCTCACGGTCTCTCAAAAACACTGAAGATGAATATGAAGTGTAACTGATTACCTGTCCGGCCTCCCCAAACACAAGCCTTCTCTTCTGAATAAGAGGACGATCTTTCATCCCTGCACCTCAAACAGGGAGAGCACAGTACGCCCCCTCCGCTGCAGCCGAGCCGCCCCGGCCTCTCTCTCTCTAGCGGCGATGATGTTAATAAACTGTCAGCGTGTGGCACTTTGTAATTGGGTTTGTGCCTTGTTTAACAAAGAGCGATTGGATAGTTAGAAGGGAGAGCAGCAATCTATCCGACTCTCCCGTGAAATGAGCCGAGTGTGTCATCCATGAATGTGTTATCCCAGAGGAGCGGCGTCTGAGATGTGTCTGTTATCCCTGGTAAATAAACCGAGGAGCTGCGAAACAACTCCAACCTCCACCCACCCACCTCCACCCCCACTCCTGACATCATAAAGTGTCTGTAATGCTGTCATAAACATGACATGTCTCATGCAGTAACCGTTTGCATCGCTTCGTTCGGAACAAATGACCCAGCGGCGCTTATTTATGACGTGTTATGATTTAGTGACAGTGGTAAACCTGCAGACAGCGAACAGGAACTCCAGGCAGGTTACAAATGTGTTCAGGACACCTGGGACCTACGCCAGCAGGTCCTACAGGCAGAGGAGGCTGCTGCCCCCTGCCTGAAGATCTTTTGTAGTCATTTTGATTTGGGACAAGACTGAGGCCCTTTTAAGCTCTGTAAGTCTGTCAGCTCACACCTGACATGAACGCACATCTGAGTGACCAAGTATGACCAAATCTCGCTTCTCAGCTCTATATGCAAACAAGAAGGTACATCAGTGGGACAAATGCATGAACTAACTTTTTTTTACATAGATGAACTTCATTAATGAGAAAGAAAAAAAAGAATTTGTCAGAGGCAGCATCTCACAAAGTTTATAGAGCTCTATTATCTCAACAACATATAAAATTGTGCCTTTTTGTATGAGGCAGTCCGGGGACCTTCTCCACGGACGATAAAGAAGTAGCCTACATAATTGTTACCGTTAAGTGTATTTTTAAAATGTGACTAGTTTAACTTCAGTAAAATGTTTCTTCTTTCATAAATGGAGTGTAAATGGTGAAATCAGTGTAAACAGTGTGTTCAAACAGCTGCTAAATGTCGACACTGATCATTTCAACCTCACTGAGCACGGTGCGCATGTTTATCAGTGTATAACCTGTGAGTCATCAACTATCTGACAAAAGAGCTTCTACTTCCCCCTCATTCCTGCTCCCACCATGAATGGCCTAGAGTGTGACATGTTTAATAAAGATATTTTATACAGATAATTGGCTTTTTCACATATAAGTGAAATTTTTCCAGACATTTACAGATATGGTAAAATTAGGTTTAAATCTTGCACAACATAAACATTTTAGACCTCATTATAACCCACAATATTGCAACAAACAAAAGAACTCTATAGAAACAAATCTGACATGTGTGCGGCACCAGATGATAAGTTACATTATGGGCTCATTCATTACGTTGAGGTGCTGCTTTTCCACTAGAACTATAAATAACCAGATGTAAAGTCATCAAGAGGCCAAAAAGGCAGGGACTAAAAATAACTTTCATATTCCATTAACAGTGTCACACTCAGAGCAGAAGCATCAAGGTTATTCAGTGACCTCTGTTTTCCGTTCAGTTTTCTTCCATGCTGACTTACAGTAAATCTGAAACTCAACATGGGGCCCAAAAGAAGATCTAGTCCAAGGTCCTCAACACTTTAGAAACAGTCGTGCTTGGCTTTAGCTACCGTATCATCCAGTGACGTGACTGGAGCTCTGACCAGTCAGTCCATGTGACTCAGCCAAACCTCCCTCTGGCCACGTCCTGCTGTGATAAAGCTATCACCCACCGGCTCCTGCCTCACCCCCTGCTGCCATCACTGCCAGTGGAGACACAACCCAGTGAGGGGTGTTGGGAGGTGGTTGGCAGCAGGTGACAGCAGAGAGAGTTTCCCCCTGCAGGTGACACCTCACCTCAGCCCTGAAGCAATGACACCTCCTTATCACTGCTGACATGGAGAAACCGCTCTCCCTCTCCTGAATCTGCACTTTTTTCACCATTTATACTATCCTCTATGAACACCATCTCTGAGCGTCATCGGGGTAAAAAATAAAACCTTGTCATCATACTTTTAGCATGCAATAACAGCAGCGTAATGCCTTATGGATGAGACGAAACCAAGCTGGCATCATGGCCGGTGTCAGGGCAGTGTCAGCTGGCAGGAGTGATGCCAGCAGGAGGAGGAGAAGGAGGAGGAGGAGGAGGAGGGGTTTGACAGCTGTCAGTGATAGTTTCCTGTACAGAACGTAGGTGACAGCCAGCAGAGCTGAGCGGTCTGCAGCGCTGACAGTCGGCAGCTTCTCCGAGGAAAAAGGACGAAACAAAGATATTCTGCTGCCAGGCTCGTCGAGACGCTCAACTCAGAGCAACGACGGCCTCGACATCCTCACTGCTGACACTGCGGTGCTGTCTAAAGATGGCCTGTGTGTTTCTAGATGTAGTAGAGGGGAGCCCACTCCTGACAGAGCCGAATGAGTCCATGAAAGAAAGGTATGATACATTTACCTATTCTAATGACCGAGTAAATCAAAGTAAATCAAGTTACATCATCCAGTGTGTATGAAACACACGTCCGTCTCGTCATTTTGATCATTTCTGTTAAATTAGGGAGGTTAAAAAAGGAGACGATAATGATTAGTTTGAAATGTGTTAAAAATGTGGAGGGATGGAGGCTGTGAGCTGCCAACAAAAAGCTTCCAGGACATTGTAATGGGGCAGGTTGGTAATGTTCTGCTGTAATGCACACACACGTACTCTGGTATCAGGCAAAAGTGTGCAAACTGAATAAATAAATACAAGCTTCAGTCTCTATGATAATATATGACTGTTGTGGCTGTCCTTCAGTCAGACAGTTTATTGATTGATCCTTGACCTCCACCAAACCCTTTTGAATTATGGTCACAACGTGAAAGTTCAATAAGTGTCTTCAAATATTTAATTCTCAGTTTTGAAGGCCTTGTCACAGACATCTGTCTTTTGAATAGAAAAATGCTGACTGGGTGACTTGGCAGCCTCACACTTAACTCAAAGCACCTGTTGGTGAGATGGTTGATTTGGAGTCTCGACTTCAAATATTGACACTTTCAGATGGCACAGACCAGACCTATAATCCCAAAGTGTCAAAGTTACTATCTTACCAACAGGTGCTTTAGAGTTAAACTGAAGTTAGATATGAGAACTTGACAGCAGTCTCTGTTGAGACTTGTCAGTTTGTATAAAACTTGGCCTGAACCTGAGACATGACTGACTGAAGACTTGGCTTTGACTTGATGGTACTCAGTCAACTGCCTCAATACTCGACTGGAACAGAGTGACTTGTCGAGTGATTTCAGACTCCCTAGCTTGTCACAGATTTGTGGAGTGATTCTGGACGTGTCAGATTGACTTGAGATGGACTCTGAAGTCGGTATACTTCAAACTCGGATTTGTCGACAAACCCTGTCTAGATAACTGATTCCCATTTGTCGACCTTGGTGAGACGTGACTTGAATTTTCCCAAAATACTTTTTTCCTTACTGGCAGGAACTGATGCAACACTGAATCACCTCTGACAAAATAGTGGAAAGAAAAATGTTTTGCCAATGATTTCCTTCCAATGATGAGGCTTTGTTACAGAAGGGGAAAAAAAAAAAAAAACACTCAACACTTGAGAATAAATACAAGTTTGTTCAGCAGCGGGAGGAAAGTCACGACAGGCAGTCGCATGGCAAAAATAAACGCAGCCGGATTTAATGTTTTATTCCCTGGCTGGTCGAGTTCAGGCGGAAGGAAGTGTTGCTTATTGGAAGGCTCTGGTTCGATCCGCAGCTACGGCTGTATGTCAAAGTGTCCTTGAGCAAGATGCTCGACCCAAATTTCTCCTGGTGGCTTGTGTGAGGATGGGAAAGACTGAGCATACGGAAAGAAAACGCTCCTGATGAACATGTCAGCACCTTGCATGGCAGCCTCTGTTATCTGTATGAATGTGTGTGAATGTGCAGTCAATTCATCATTTGAATTTATTTTAATGCTTTACAACTATGAGCAGCTTCTCCTATCTTTGTGAAATGCAGTGTGAGACGATACTATCGATCAGCAGCTGACCAAAAATCCAAAGTGGATTTACTTTGAGTTTGCTTCACTGTCTAAGGGATGACTCATCATCAGGTGTTGTGACAGACAGGTACGTTAGCCCTAATATTTGTTTCAGACACCAGGCCATCACACAGGGATGAAAATGATGAGCCGATGATGTCAATCACCTCCTGCCTGCTCCATCTCCTCCTCAGTCATGATGAGGAGCAGAGACAATGAATCAGATCTTAAATCTATTTTTTCTGTCTGATTTACAGACTGACGAAGCACTCCGGATAGCCAGCCTCAACTCTCTCAGGACTGTGCGGCCCGCCTGGCAGCAATAACAGCAGAAAACCAACTTGTTAAAAGTCTCGGCCATCACTCAGTCGCTCTGATAGACAAAATCCATCCACAGTAAATACCAAGGGCACCGCAAAATGACAGAACGGAAAAACCCAAACTGCAGAGAAGATGACAGAAGTTCAACTTTCTTTTAGTGTTCCTGAACAAAAACACTCTGGATGTTCGACTGCTTCTGGACCACAGTTCTACTTTGAGTACATGTGTACTTAATCATAACTGTATACCATCTGGTTATCCCTAATTAGTTTACTGATTTCCCTTTATGTTTCCAATTATTTTCATCATTCCAAAGTTGCATAAAAAACATTATGAGAGACACCTACAAAGTAGAAAAGTTTGACTACTCTGACAGAACTGTGCTTGAAGATGTAGAAATCTATTGCTGTACATGACCCAAAATCTGGGGATTTCACCAGAATCAGCACACCAGTGGACTGGTTCAGAGAGGCAAAGTCAATCTGCACAAGAATTGAACTTTTGTGAAGTTTGACATGAAAACTTGTGAGGTTGAGCAGTTGCATCAAGGATTAGAGGAGTCTTGACAGTGCTTTAAATAAATCTGCTATGCTGATATATACATTTCATCATTGTCAAACAAAAACAACTCTCCAAAACTGGTCTCATTGATGTTTAATAGTACTACATACTAAAACGAAAGATGGCGCCCATTTTGTCCAATGAGAATTGCTCACATTCATATGGCAAATAAACGTTTCTTCCCAGTTATGCAGGCCACAACCTTACATTAGAGTTGTACAATACTCTTTCAGTCCAGATTTTCAGTCACAAATATAAAGCCTCCATGGATCATACATTCATAAGAGGTCACAATTGATCCCGTGGGCAGTTTGAGTTTGGTAACCTGTTTTATAACAGTGTTCTATGGGGAAAATGCTTTTTGGGCTGCATGAGATATTTTTAACTGCCATGCAACAAGTGGCCACTGGGCAACATCGAGAGCATAGCTGAGTGGCGCTGCTTTATTCAGGACTAATTCCACTTTTCCACTTTGAATAAGTTGTTGTTAATATGAATCTGCTGAACTTTGCACTGAACTCACCAGTCATTTTGTCACTAAAGGAAATCTAAATGTTAACTGTCTGAGGTTTATTGATGATCTCCAACATATAAAAATCACAGCTTTCATGTTCTTGTTTACGTATTTATTTAATTAGTTTCATTTTCAGGTTCTGTCTTTTCTTATCATGAATGCAACATGGATTAAGTCCAGTAGATTAAGTGTTGACTGGCACTCTGTTGATGGCAATTTCAGCAGTTTTCTCAATTCACCACACAGCATATGACTGGCAAACACATTTTGAGCGCTCACCAGAGGTGCTCTGGGGAATAGTGGCTGTAATAACCCAGTGAGCAGAAATGTGTGTTAATTAAAACACTAAAAGGCATCAAGAAACTTAAACCACCACATGACCCTGTGACCCCTCCCATCACGCTCAGGTTCGGCCTCGGGCCATCATTTGGCATCGGCTCTTCGGGGCCCGGCGGCTCCTGCAGCAGCAGGACAGACGTGGAGCTCGTCCAGCTCCATCGCTGCACTAATCCGCCATTCTTCCACTGAATGGAGCATTACCATAAACGCTTGGCAGCAGGAGGGGGCATTGTATTCCAGAAAATCTGTGAGCCTCTCAAATGTGCATTGTTGAATTTCACCTGTTGCCTGGGAGATGAGAATGGACCATTCCCCGTGGCCGGGTCCATTATGTAATGTACTGGACTTTTGGGCTCGTAAAGCTCGGCCCCGGAGGCTCGTCCAGTCAGGCAGGACGTCTCTAAATCGCGAAGACGAGCAGTGCCAGAAAGCACGGGGCCGCTGTGCGTCCGGCTGTGTGGTTTAATTGAATTGTTGCCTGTTGGCGGCTCATAAATGAGCAAGCTTTGCTGTCGTTTCAATTGTCTCATTTAAAAGCTTCGACTGGTTTGGATTCTGCTGCCGAGAGACTCGACTTCACAAGTTACTCTCACATCCAAAACCTGTCTGCACCTTCTGCACACTCTCCCCACAGGTTAGAAGATAATTAGTAATTACTAAATGAATTAAGGGATTTGTAAACTCTACAATGTCTTGACTGTCACACCAGGAGGTTGAAGAAGAATTTAAACTGCTAAATAAAAATAACTCCACAGTAGAGCAATGCAACTCAAAAACTACAAAAGACATAATGTAATACACTAATTTCCACAGAACACATGTCTGTTTCCTGGACGATTTTCAATTCACTGACTTTTATTTCTCTGTCTCTGGTGCATTTCTAGCTCCACAACTTGCAGGACTCTATAATTAGTAAAACCAACATTATGATGTTTATCCCACCAAAAATACCATTCAGAATTTCATATTCACATTTGTCATTTTGCCGTTTATTTTTTCATCATTTGTTGCATGTGTTTTTGTTTCCAAGTTGGTATTGTTGCCATTCTTAGAACAGTCTTTTATTTCAACATTTTTTGGTGGATAAAAAAAGATAAACTGTCCAACAAAGTCATAGTTCATAATAGCATTTTCCAGCCTTTACCTCATCCGAAAATGAGAAAATACGGGTCGACTGCAAGCGACTGCATGTCAAGCACCCCAGTGGACTCTCTATACCTCCAGTTTCGTCTCCACCAGCTCCTGGGGAAGACACCTATCACTTTAGCTGGTAGATGTTTCTCTTTCTTCACCAGTCAGTCTGTAAAGGTTGTGGTGCACCAGTCATCATTCTCCTTCCAACACAGACGTTTGGTGAGTCATGGCGGTCTGGCCTTTGTTTGCAATTGTTGTAGATGTTTGTTCTGATTCAACATGTCCAATCTGTGTTTGTCCACGTTTGATGAAGTTTGGACAGTTGGCTTTGCTTCCAAATGGACAATTACCCTGCCCCCCTTATTACTGCTGTGGTGCAACTCTAGAGATGATCCCAAAATAGATGTATCTCTTCATTTTCAAAGATGAACTGTCTTGTGTTTTGTCTTTACATTTTTTGCCCGTTGCTTGAACACTATAGACCCATGCTTAGACTAAAGTAACACAACTTGAAGCTTTTGTTACCATACCTCAAACAAATGTACCCATACCTTAAACAAAAGCGCTGCTTTGCACTCTAGTTGCAATTCTGCAACATACTTACTCCTTTATGCAACACACTTGGTCCTGCAAACTACACTCTATTTCATACATAAGACACTTCGTTCAAAAATGAAATCTCAGGGTGCCATTTGGAAAACACATGTATCCAAAATACAAAACACATCAGGTAATTGCAACCACTCAAATACACACCTGAAGCCACTTACTTGCTAAACTGAACACCAATCAGCCAGCTACAAAAAGCCCTCAGTTTAGCCATTTCAAGAACTTTGCAAGCATGGATGGAGGGAGAGCAAGAGGAAGAGGACGAGGAAGAGGAGGAGGAGGACAAGGTCAAGGTCGAAGAGGCCATGCACGGACCCCTATTTCTGATGATATAAGAGCAACTTTGGTGGACCATGTCATCAACCATGGCCTGACTATGAGGGAAGCTGGGCAGAGAGTCCACCAACATCTAAGCCGCTTCACAGTGGCATCTGTAATAAGAACATTCCAACTGGAAAACAGGTATCTCTTCACCTCTCTACCTTCTACTCTACTCAGATGGTATTTACAGCACTGTACTACAGTATATCACATTACCACATCACGTGTACAGGGTATTGCAGGGTGCTAATGCTTCTTTTGCAGCCAAAGTGGTAGTTTTTGTGAAACATACCATGATTACTTATATTGAGATGTTTCAGTACAGTGGATGATACAGTATATACAGTAAAGTACTGTAAGAAAAAGAAGCAAACCGATGACAATTTGTGGTTGTATTTCTCTAGAATGACTAGAAGACCTTCTGGGGGAGGACGCCAACGCCTGTTCACACAACAGCAGGAACTTGCCGTTGTGGACCTAGTGAGGGCAGACAATGCCATCCGTCTCCACCAGCTACGACAGAAAATACTTGCAGACAGGCAAGTGTTCACCAACATAAACCATGTGAGCATCACCACCATCAGACACATCTTGGGAAAACACAACATCACTATGAAGCAGCTCTACAGGGTCCCATTTGAGAGGAACAGTGTCAGGGTCTTCGACGTGAATATGTACAGGTAAGTGTAACTGTCCTTTACATTTACAATACAGTAGTGGTGAAATCCAGTAGCAGCTGAATATGTACCATATCATTACCACATGGATCCATTCGGAGAGCTACACAGGTACCTGTGTGATGGGGTGGGGGTTCTGTATGTGTAGCACTGTAGTAATATGTTTTTTTTTTTTTTTTTTTGTTACAGAGAATCTTGGATTCATCATGGATGGAGCTGCACAGCCTCATGAATTCATTTTCATTGATGAAGCTGGATTCGACCTGAGCAAAACAAGACGAAGGGGTCGTAATGTGACTGGCCAAAGGGCAGTTGTGCACGTCCCGGGGCAGCGTGGGGGAAATATCACATTGTGTGCTGCCATAAGCCTTTGAGGGCTTCTGCATCATCATGCAAAACTAGCTCCATACAATAGCCAACATGTACTCACATTTCTAGATGCTCTCCATAATATAGTTGTACAGAACAGACCAGATCAGCCTAGGTTTGTGGTGGTATGGGATAATGTCAGTTTCCATCGGGCTGCTCTGGTCCAGGCCTGGTTCACCAACCACAATCAATTTGAAGTGGTACACTTGCACCCTCACCATTTTTAAACCCTATAGAGGAATTATTTTTGGCTTGGAGATTGCGTATATATGACCGCCAACCACATGCCCGCATGCCTCTTCTGCAGGCAATGGAACAGGCCTGCGGCGACATTCAGGTGACAGCAATCCATGGATGGATTCGACATGCAAGGGGATATTTTCCCCGGTGCCTAGCGGGAGAAGACATTGCTTGCAATGTCGATAAGGTCCTATGGCCAGACCCCAACAGACGGCAGGATCCATGAGCCCTTGTATGCACAATTGCCAAGATTTTCTGTGTTTACAGTATAGTGTTTTTTTTCTATTTTAATTATTTCTTTTTTTTTTGCTTTATCTAAATTCATGTTACTGCAATGTACAGTGCTGCGATGTACAATATTGAGTAGGCCTATTTGCTTTTTTGGTTGTTTGAAAATGTGCCTCCTGAAAATGTGCCTTCTGAATAAACAGTGAAAATCAAAGACTGCAGTTTTTTATATAAAGTAGACTAGTGTGATCTGAAAGTGTATGCATATGATGCAAGTATGTGTCATTTTGTCATCAGAGTTACATTTTGACAAAGGATTGTTAGGTTTTGATGGCAGAGTTTAGGTTTTGATTGTAGAGTTTCAATTTGACACAGATGTGAATGGTATATTTCCCAGTGCTGTGTCATGTTTACTTGTGTGTAGAGTTTTGGCACAATGAGCGAAGTTTTTCAAAATGTGTTCAAGCAATGGGCAAAAACTGTTATAGCCACTGCTTGCTTCTGATTTTCTCACAATATTTTGGATGGTACTTTCATGTTTGAAGATGTTTTGCCACCTCTAAACACAACAGTCCAAATGTCCAAAGCCACATCAAAGTTACAGTAGATATATTTGCCACTCTCCATTTTAAAGTCATTTTTGAAGTCCACTGTTTGACCTGTTCAGTTTCTTTGAATGTGTTTGATCAGTGTGCCACAGGAAGTTAGTTTTGATAAAAAAAAAATGACAACTGCCAATATCACATTTTGTGGGTAGGTGTTAATTTGGTGTACCATGGACTTAAGTGTATGTTTTCTGCTGTTCAGTAGGTTTAACAGAGCTTTTTTGAGGCTAATTATATTAAAGTGCTCAATAATTCTAGTAAGTCTTGGTTTATTAGACCATTCTTTGGCCAGAAACACACAGAGGTCAGAGCCAAATCTCCTGGTAAGACAGCCAAACATCTGTTTGATTAAAGGGTCAATAACAGCTGTACAACCCGTTCCACATATTGACATCTGGTCCTATAAAACGTCACAATGCACCAATAAAAGAGGAGAAGATCAGATGCTAATATAGTGAGCACATGTTTTACAAGGTAGAAAAGGCTTCCAACATGTTTATTTAAGCTTGAGGGAAACACTTTCTGTCCTAACCTGCCATCAGAACTCTACATTTTCCCCCAGAACATGACTTCATCTTTATTTCTATGGTTTGTTCTTCAGTTTTTTTTTTCTTTTTAACATCTATCTTTAAAGTATAAAATGAGTTGAGAATCGGATCAGCTCCTCTCCCTCCTGAATCCAGACGCTGATACTAATGAAAAGCAGTGAGACTGACTCTCTTCTGTATCGTCAAACCCCAAAGTCTTCACTTCAAAACCTTCATTTGAGATGAGAGTGGGAACGCAGGGGTAGGGTTTTTGTTCCATGAAGCAGCTCTGGTGTGTCTAAAGCATCAGGGGCAGCGACTATCTTTTTGTAAAGCCCCCCATTAAATAATCTCTCCTTTCATGTTTTTGCGGTGGAAGGAAAAGAGATGAGCAGGAAGTGGGTGACAAATCTGCACTTGTTCCCCCGGCCGTATGTGTCTGCATCTGCCCAGAAGATGAAATCCTTTTTATCACAATTTAGGGGCCGAGCGGGGCAGTTATGAGAATTATAGCAGCACTTCATGTAGACGCATCGTTACTCAAAAGCGGCGGGATGGCCTCCAAGTAGGTCCATCCTTTATACACGGAGGGGAAATTGCGTATTGATTGCAATCTGTGCGTGTTTGTGAGTGTATGTTTACTAGCATGTGTGTAGAAATGTGTAGAGGTGTGTGTGTGTGTGTGTGTGTGCGTGTGTGTGTGTGTTGGGGTTAGAGCTTGTTGCCAGTTTTGATGACGAGCCAAAAAAGAGAGTGAGAGAGAGCAGGAAACAGAAAATTTGAGTTCAGAGAGGCGTAGAGGCATCAGTCAGCAGAGCATCACGATCGTGGATCTTCTCTCCGCTTACTCACCTATCTTTACGGACCACTGTGTACTTATTCTGTGAAATTCACTTGTTAATGTTTAGGAATGCCTTTTTAATCACCTGTTCATCTGTAACAACATCTAAATAAACTTTAAACAAGATCTCAAACTGCATTTTAAACACTACAAAATGTCAGTAAAACAACTCATAACAATATTTTAAAAGACCAGACTGACGATGTTCCGTCCCTGAACTACTGCAGACATTTCAAGTGCAAAACTCAATCGCCAGAATAAATATTGGCAATGAACGTTTCTGCAAACCACGTGCATATGTTGCACCTTAATGATTCTTTAGGTTCAATTTTCAATTTTAGTAATTTTGTGACAACACTGTGGTTATGGCCTGGTTATGTTTAGGCATAAAAAACACCTGGTTGGGGTGAGGAAAAGATCATGTTTTAGAATATCTGGTTCTGTCGCTACAAACACAACTGGAAAAAGTTCTGACGTGTTGTTATAACTATCCAGTTGTTTCACACATACAAATGTTGAAACACAGGCCCGAACAGTGACCCTTTCCTGCCTATAGGTCTTACATCACCACCGTCCCCACCGCCTCCCTTCATGAAAGTCAACTCATATACATGTACTGTGAATGTTACGACAAGTACTTCACAAATGTCAATATGGTACATATGACAAGTACCGATGTGGATGAATCAGTAAGGCTTTCTGCCATTTTGTCGGCAAAAAGTTAACCTTTCACCCAGCTGACGACTGACTGCGGACCATGCTGCGGCTCTTTGTGAACCGGTTAATCTTCCAGTACATTTAGAAAGCTGCGGCTAAACAGGACAAACTTGTGTGTGAAAGTTCCCCCTGAGCTGAACGCTGCAAGAGCTCTTTGCAAATGTACCTCACTGCTGCCAGTGAATCCACTGATTGCATTCAAATAATTTCAAATAAATTGATTGCTATCTGAAATCTTGCTGTTACAAATGCTGTGATAGTAACCTCAGAGAGAGAGAGAGAAAGAGAGAGAGAGCTGTAGAGAGAGACAAGGAGGATGGATGATGGAGAGATGGAGTGGTTTGAGGGGGTGGAGGAGTGGAGGAGTCTGTTTTCACTCTAATCTGTTTACTTTGCAATTTGTGTTTTCAGAGCGAGTCCATTCATTCTGCTTAACCTGACACTTCACTCACCGACAGGAAGAGTGTGTGTGTGTGTGTGTGTGTGTGACAGAAAGAGAGAGAGAGAGAGAGAGAGAGAGAGCGAGATGGAGAGAGAGACGAATCTCATTTAAGCCTCCCTTTATTGAGATGTGTGTGCCTGCATCTATATATGTATGCGTGTGAGTCTGTGTATGTGTGTCTCATTTACGTCCTGTCTTATTGTAATTGTGTGTGTTTGTTTATTTACTCCTGTGGTGTTTGTGTGTGTGTCGCAGACATCTCATTTGCGTCTTGTCTTATTGTAATTGCATGCGCCTGTTTGTGTGTAAACACGTGCATGCGTTTGCTAAATTGAAAGTGTGCATGTGTGTGTGTGTGTGTGTGTGTGTCACGTGAGCGTCCATTAGCAGAGCACGGTCTGACTGTAATTGTTCAGCAGTGGAGCCATTAGCTGAAGCAACGAACAACAGGCCGCCCTTCACATGATTCATCCTGTGTCTCTGTCTGTGTTTTCTGAAGTTTGTCACTCAGCGACTGTCACTGTGACAAGAATAGTTTGGACAATTCAAATAAAACTCTTGCTTAGGAAATAAATGCTGGTTCTGATTGAAAGGTGTCAGAATACACAGTGCGTCGCAGTTTGTTGCGTATGGGGCTGCATCGCCACAGACCAGTGGCCCATGCTGACCCCTGTCCACCGCCAAAAACGTCAACAATGGGCAAGCGACCATCAGACCTGGACTACGGAGCAATGGAAGAAGGAGGCCGGCGGAGGCAGTGTGTTGCTTTGGGCAATGTTCTGCTGGAAAACATTGGGTCATGCCCTAAATGTGGATGTTACTTTGACATGTACCACCTACCTGAACATTGTTACAGACCATGTACACCCTTTCATGGAAATGGTATTCCCTGATGGTTGTGGCCTCTTTCAGCCAAATAATGTGCCCTGCCACAAAACAAAAATGGTTCAGGAATGGTTTGAAGAGCACAACAACGAGTTTGAGGTGTTGACTTGGCCTCCAAATTCCCCAGATGTCAATCCAATTGAGCATCTCCCAGCAAGCCAAATGACGTCAGATTGACGTCGTCTTGACGTCATTCTGTGAAGTTCCCGACTAGGCTAAATAGGCGATGTTTTCGACGTCATAACCAGGACGTCCTAACCAAGACGTCAAATCAACGGCTTGTTAATGACCCTAAGCCGACCACATACCCGTCCAGTTTGTGTCGTTAGTGTTAGAAGCGGATGCTAAGCCCCACTGATATATCTGTTAGTCCTTTCCGGTCCTGACAACTGCTTCTGTCAGGTGCAGGAGGCCACAAAGTTGAGCCCGAGAGGAGGGACCCAATTTGAACTGCAAAAATTCCTCCTGGCTCTATACCGAGTGCGCTGAAATGCTGTTAGCAGCTAGCAGCAGGCCTTTGCGGCCTTGTTAATTTGGTGAGAAAATATGATAGTTCACGTGTTACGTATTAGCAGCTAGGTATTAAGTTTGATTCAACAAAAGAAAACACCAAAATTTAGGAACTTGCAGCCTCTCTACGGATGGTGTGCCAAACAGTGACAGTAATTTACTACAATGAAACTCCGAGAACATGAAAAGGTTACTTACTTTACTCTCTGTTGTGCTACCACCATAGGGCTACCACCGCTGCGCGTGCTGACCTGCTCTGTTGCGTGTTGGACAAATGCGTCACGTGCTGGGTTGTAGGTCCGTTCACGCCCACTTTCTTATATGTATATAATTTTTTGATGGTTGTTTGTCTGTTCATTGTATCTATGTATGTGTGTGTCTGTGTATAAAATAACATTTTAAATTTAAAATTAAAAAAATAAAATAAAATAAAAAAACACACTTTCTTCACCTAAAAAGTTTTTGTATGCCTGAGAGCCCGATTGGGTCGTGATGACGTCCAATCACAACTAATCCGATCAGGCCGAGAATATGACCATATCACAACAATTACTTACGTGCGGACGGACAAGTACGTTCAAGAGAGCCTGGTGGGGTCGTGATCGGACTTACTTGTCCGTTTGTGCGTAAGTAATTGGTCGTGATATGGTCATATTCTGGGCCTGATCGGACTAGTTGTGATTGGACGTCATCACAACCCAATCGGGCTCTCTCGGACACGTCCGGGTCCGTCCGTGTTTGCTGGGCTGTGGGATGTGCTGGACAAACAAGTCTGATCCATGTAGGCCCTACCTCGCAACCTACAGGACTTAAGGCCCCCACACACCGCCCAGACTCAAACCAACAGCCAACTGCCTTTATCTGACCACTCTGTTGCCTCTCCTCTGACCCATTCAGCAGAAAAGTTGCATTGAACACACCGCTTCGATGTCCTGCCAGCTCCACAGTAGCGTACGTTCTGCGCTTGTGCAAGATGCAATAAGCGTGTGGCTCTAGTGTTAAAGACGCTGGACGAGAGCTTTATGCACGCAACTCTCTTTACTTTCAATCAAAACAAAACTTAACAATTCGAGACAAAAACAGCTGCATACTAAACATGCAGCGAGGCATTACCAAACGAACACAGATTAATTCGTCCTGAATGGACATAATAACAGCTAGTCTCATGCCAGTACTCCAAAACATGAAAACAAGAAATGACGGAACGAAGTGCGTAGAAAACCAGTGCGCACACAGTATTCTGCCCCTCCCACACACCGCGCTGATTCACTAGCACACCGCCAATCAGAGTGTCCAATGGCTCAGACGGCCGACAGCCAACCTCCTCAGACTTCACATGTTGAATCGGATCAGACAACGTCCGAACAAGCTTCCAACACAGCTGAACAGACCAAACAAATGTGTTCCCCACCTCGTCCGAGTCTCTCCAAACGCTTCAGACGTCCAACAGTTGGGCCAGTGTGTTCTTACCTTTAAAGGATCTGCTGCTAACCTCTTGGTGCCAGATACCACAGCACACCTTCAGGGGGTCTGGTGGAGTCATGCCTCGATGTGTCAGGGCTGTTTTGGCAGAAAAAAGGGGGACCAACACAATAATAATAAACTACATATTATTGCCACCTTTCGGTTTCTATTGCCGCAAAATGTTTTCAGTTAAGTCACTGGACGGCAGGCAACATGAGAGCACGATGAGGAGACGTGACTGATATTACAGAGCAATCACTCTGAGTACCCGAAGAAAACCGTGGATAGTGCTCATTCACATCAATGAGCTTTTATTTTGGTACTTCTGGTGACAGGCAGTGTGAATTTGCATTATTTATTTAGTTTCCCCCTTGACATTTAGATTTAACATTTCACATTTAGATTTAACATTTAATATTTACATTCAGATTTAACATTTACATTTAGATTTAGATTTAGATTTAACATTTAGATTTAGATTCAACATTTAACATTTAGATTTAACATTTGGATTTACCACTGACATATTTTTTACAAGAGAAGTAAATATAACAAAGTTCACAAATATTGCTTTAAATCTGGTGCAAATGGAAAAAAAATCACATATGTGTCTTTAAAGTGGTTTGCTGTTTGTTTATTTTTGCATGCGCAACTTTACAATTGGTGCCCCATATAACAAACAGTAGTGGGAAGCAATATGCCATTGTAGCATCTAATCAGCCTGATCCAAAGACTAAGAAACATAAGCATCACCTGGTCCTTATAATAGCAAGAAATTCACATACTACTGATTTCATACCAACACTTCAGAAATACTAAAACACCTCACATTTCATTTTAGCATTCTAAACATGTTGGTAAGGAATCTCAGATGCTAGAATGCTAGGAAAGATGCTAAGCTAAAGTTAACCAAGACAGTGAGAGAAGCCCAGTTATCTCCAACAACAACTTCTTCAACTATATCATTGAGTACTTAAAGATATCGATGAAATATTATTTTTATTTCATATATTTTTATTTTTTATTTTTATTTTTTATGGATAGGACAGCTCAGCGATGACAGGAAACAGGGAGAGAGAGAAGGGGCTGACATGCATCTTTTTTTTAGCATTGTGCTTTTTTCAGTCAGTGTGCGAAGCTGTAATACCCCTTATGGCCACTTTGCTTGCATCCCTTCATGGCCCAGCATTGCTCCTGGGGACTGAGTTGCTTTACCTATCAATATCTGTAATCTTTTTCATTTCTAAGCTAGCTAATCGTATGCCAACTCTTGCCTTGGAAGTAGCTCTCAATGACAGGATGATTGTTACCCAGGCTGCTTTCTCTACTGAAACCTTTTGGTTTTGGGAAGGAAAATAAAAATAGGCATGCAACCCTGCAAATTCTGGAGATATCGAGTGTCACTCTCACTACAGCCACGGTGTCGCTGCTGTGACATGGTAGGCACTGCTTGCTAAAACTAATACAGTCAGGCTGATTGCATCTCTACAGTATAATCACAGAGAAATAAGCTACATTAGACTGTGGCTACACAGGCAGCACTTTTTATTAGGATCAGCTCATTGTTGGGTTTGTTTTTGGGGGGATTTGTTGACAGTAAAATATGTGGTTATTATCTGGTTATTGTCCTTTGTCCGATTACCATGTGTGTGTATGAAACAGTAGGTATCAGCCTCTGCTTTGTGGTGAGCTAATAGAGTGAAACTGCTCTGACAAAGAGTCTCCCTGCGGAAATGCAGGTAAGAAGCTTGTTGTGATAACTCTGTGACTGTTTTTTTACTCAGGGCCATAAAATGGGCAGTAATAACTTTTCTCGAGGTAAACAGTCATGTATTTTCAATCTGGAAATGTTTGATCAGTCTTGTCTTGGCCTGAACTCCCCTTGAACCTCTCAGGATATATATATTTAATGCTGCGGCCCGGCCGGACCTGCCTGTTTCTCAGAGTTTCACAGGTACAGTAGACAACAGGACGTTCGCTCTGGGCCATGGACGTGTCGAGGAGCTGTAATCCGAACACTCGCTGCCGCAGGAATCAAAGGAAACCTGAGGGGAAGATGAGACAAGGTGAAGGACACTGCAGAAACGATCTACCTCACCACAAAAAGAGAAAAAAAAGAGGAACTGCTGTTCTTTGAAAGCACTGAGCGCTGTCAAAACAGAAGCCGGTCAAACAGCTGCTTTGTCAACAGCCATTGTAGAGCGGAGCGTCTTTCTGTCGAAACATCAGTCAGAGCAGCGAGGGTAAACTCCGGAGTGACGTACGCTCATGCTCGATGCTATACCTGCATGTGGCTCAGAGGCTCTGACAGTCTCTGTTTTCTTCACTTCACTCCTCACACTTCTCTTTCACTATCAGACAGTTGTTTGTTATATCGAGTGTGTCAACACCGAAGAGAAAACCTTGAGTTTTCCACTTTGTGACCGGGTGAAGAGGTTGTATTTTCACAGCGGTGCATGATGGGCCTTTAGCGAAGACGTACAAAAACACAGTTGAGCTCTCTAGTGTTTGTGTGGTGTGTACACATCACACATTTCCTGTGACCTTGTATGTGATGATGTCCCTCGTAGTGGCCTACAGAACCTACAGAGCCAGGCTGCAGTTCTCACCGGTGCCGTCTTTTAGCACTTAATGCTTTAGTCTCTTGGCCCACTTTTTTTTTTCTTTTTGTTCACGCTCATAGCTCTTACACTGTCGTTTTAAGCCACCGCAAAACTACACTACCTGCCCACCTCCAAACAGCAGACAAAGTTAGAGACTGAAGTGAAGAAAGTGGAACAATTAGCAGCTGACAGAGCCAGAGATTACATACACAGCCAATGTATGCTAAAAAGCTCAATATAGCATTTTAAGACATGACAATATGTCAGTGAACATTTGAAGCAGCTAGCTAGTATGTCAGTCATTAGCGAGGGTTGTGACAATCGATTCTAAACTGAAAATCTCTTGAAATTAGTTTTTCGATGCAGTTCTAACCCAGTTTTTTCTCTTCACATCGTCGACTTGTGCACGTCATAAGAACCACCCCCCCTACAAAAACACTTAGAAAAATAACATAACTAGCTCAGCATTAGCCTTTAGCTGCCCTTCCGGACACACAAGTCTGACAGCGTCAGAAATGCTGGGTTTATTTTATTTTTCAGATTAGCTTTTCATTATAACCTGCAGAAAGCCAGCAGGATAGAGTCAAGCTGTAAAAATATCCTGAGCCACCTCTAAAGTTAGCTTGTCAGCCACAGTAACCAGCTCACCTTTATAGTTGGCTATCAGCAAATTGTCAGCACCACCTTTATTTTGTGAGGCCTTCACTTCATGGTGCCACTTTCCTGTTGGTAAATCACAACAACAGTTAAGTTACCAAGTTCTCATGAAATTTCCATTTTCAACTTTGGGGGTACACCACTGTTAGTTGTTTGAGCTGTGCATGACTGTGCTGAAAGGAAAAGTAAAGTGTTTAATGTCATTAAAATGAAATCTGAACGAAAACTTCGGTCCGGGCTACTTTGAGCTGATGTACAGGGAGTGTGTTGGGCGGCAGAGCAGAAGAAACCAGACAGCATTGAGGCCTCTGATCAGACACAGACACCGCCGACGGGACGACAACGGCTGGATATTCAACTGAAGACTTAACTCTGAGCTGAAGGATCTTGAGAAAGAGGTGAGTGTCTCCTCTGGAGACAAGCGTTGATGTGGACGGTCTGAGAGCTGCAGCAGGTGAAGGACTCAAGCATCTGTCAGTGAGACAGCAGTCCTCTCAGATGGCTCGACGTGTGTTTACTTCAAGAGACAGCTAACACAAAGCTCCACTCTGAGGGTCACAAAGAAAGAGAATGGCGGTAAAACAACTTTTTACGTTTAATTTGATTGTCTGCATCACTAACGACTGGTCATGCACCGAGGGTTACATTACACAAGCAATGCTAATAAGAATACTCACATCCGTAAAGATCTATAGAATCAAGGTATGAACGAGAACATAAAGCAGAGAAATTAAACAAAAACAGTAAATAACAGTAACAATATTAGAATAATAGATAGCTCTGTAACTAAACCACTTACAAAAGTACAAAATACTCAATGAGAGAAATTCAAACTGAGATTAAACTTTTAAATCAGTGTTCGCAGTTTATTTTTAGATCTGCAGTTGTGTTTTATACAAGTTTAAAGGACTTTTCCACCAGATTCAGTTTAAAGTATTTCAGAGTGATGCAGGGGCTGCACATAAAGTTAATAGACTTTGTTTTATTTTGCTCATATGTATTTGTCATGTATTAAATCTTCTTCTAGATTCCTATTAACATTATTAAGATAGCATCATTAACATATTGATTTTCTTGGTAGCACTTTGAGAAACTTTTAAAGACTGTTTGATAAAAGCCACACAAGTTTCTCCTATAAGATTTTATAACAGTATTTATTTTTGTTTTGTTTGCTACTTTTTTGATTTGGTATTCATGGGTTTCAGTCACGTGACTTTTTTGTTCTGGCCGCCATCTTTAGGACCATTAAGGACCGTACGATAGAGTGTACTGTTAGAGCCTTCAACTGGTTCAAGGGGAAATGGCTAGCAAAACTCATCTCTCCACGGAGGAAAAGCAGCGCTATGTTACAAAACAAGTATTTTAGGATTGGATCCACATGTACTCCCAAATGGATAACAACCCCCACTTTTGTCCGCACAACATTTGCCAAATATTTGTTTTGGCGATAGTTTCATTTACCTTGTACACAACCCGTCGCCATACGGCAGGGAGCACCAGCTCCGGTGCAGCAAAAAAATAAAAAGTACAACTTGAAATTTAAACTATGCAGAGGAAAACTCGGGAGAAGCAGCCGCTAGATATTTCTCTGTCGACCCCAAGAAAGTGAGAGATTGGCGAAAAAATCAAGCTGAGCTTCAGCGTCTGTCCGAGGAGGACAGCAACAGGGCCAGGCTGCCTGCTGGAGGGAGGAGGAAGGCTAGTGAGGAGCCTGAGATAAACACGCGGGAATGAGTTATCAGCAAACAGGCACGCCATGAGAGAGTGTCCCGCAAAATGATCAGGACGATGGTGAAACAAAGGTACGCCACCGTGAGTGACAGCAGAGATGAGGAGTTTGCAGCGAGTGCTGGTTGGATGAATCGTTTCCTCCGCCACAACAACTTCACTTGCAGAAGACAACTATTGCCCAGCAGGATGCCAGAGAATTCACCGAGAAGCTGGTGAAGTTTGTGACATTTTCATCCTGGATTTTTGAGAGGAAGGAATTAAACACCTGTCCCAAACTGCCGCCTGGTCTGTTAGGTGGTTGAAACAAATAAACACCTCGGCCATTATTTGGTATTTTACGGTATATGGGTGCTAATTTCCACTTCTAGGCTAACTAACGTCAGTTCAGAGTCAACGAACTTACCCGAAATAAAATGATCATTGCACAGCCTGGTGTGTTCTGTCGGCATCCAGTGAATCCTTCGAATTGCAGCTATCCACTTCTGTCTCCTTTCTGTGCTCTTGGGAATATATAATATATAATATATAAAATATGTGTCCATCTTTGTTTGACTTGCTGTTATTACACAGCACATAGACGGCATTGTTTACATTAGACTACCGTAGCTCCGGTCCTAGGACGGTCTTCAACATGGCGCTGTGACTCATGTGTGACGTCACATGAAACGCATGAATTGTGTCTAAGAATACATTTATTAAGTTTACTAACTCACCTATCATGACATTGTTAAACCTTTACTAAACTTTTTTGTGGCTTTATTAAGATGAATCCGCACTTCATAAAGCACTTATTAACAGTTAATCATCACTGTCAGGAAAACGTATATATAGATGCACTGTCAAAGCAGTTTCAGCTGTCATTTAGGTGTTGACTGGATCCAGCATGAGAGCAATTGTCTTCTTAGGGTTGATGAATCAGGTCGGTGCTGCCACACAAAGAGATGTGGTTCTGAGTCGACCTCTGAGACCAGAATACCAACAGCTTGCTTTGTGCTGTTTCTAAATGAACCTCAGGTCTGCACCTCTTTTCCCACATGAGCACCAAAATACCTCACAGGCGACCAAAGCAGACAGTTTTTTCAGTCATGGAGAATGAAGGGATGTCTCATTTACTGAATTACCAACATGGCAATATGTGTTTCAACTTTCCAAAAGTTCCAGCTGTGGCCCTAAACCACCTCTCAAACGCAGAGATGTTCACTGATGTGTTCCTTATTTATTTTTCGTTCATGCCAAGCGTTTTTGTTCCACCATTGTTTCTGTACATTTGGGCCGTGCACTCCCTGTACATGACATGAAATAAACTCAGTCGATCTCTCAGTCTCCACAGCTGACCACCTGTTTGATGAAACAACAAAATGGCGGCCTGGAGGGGAACGGGAGGCTCCTTAATGAAACGTGTGCATTAAAACACAGCTCTGATAGAAACAGACACTCAGTGTGTACAAGCAGCTCTTAATGCGACAGGCATTACAGCACGGAGAGTGAGGTAATGTGGCGTGCCGGATCCTCCTCGTCTCAAACAGGGCCAGGCGAGGCCTCCTGGGACGGGGGTTCGGTCCCTGGTAATAAAAGGGTAATTAGCTCCCTCCCTTCCTCCCCCCTCTCATCACGGAGCCTCACCCCGAGAGTCTGCCTCCCTTCTAATACCATCATTTCCCCCGATGGATGTCGGAGCGCGATGAGAGCCTGTCAGGGGACGCTGCAGTATTCATGATGGAAATTACTGATGTTCACAGTAATGATGTGAAAAAGATATACCCCGGACTTCTCAATAGACTGTTCATTCATTTGGATGTGTCAATCAAGCAACGCCTCGCCATGATGGCTCTTCACAAAAGAGATTTTTAAAGGATTGCTCGAGAAAAAGTACAATTTCCTTCCTCTCATGTAAAACACAAGTTGTTTAGTTTAATGAAAGGTTTGATCAGTTTGAACTGAGCCGCATTTCGAGATTTGATTACAGCGCTGAGCAGCCGAGGATCCACTGACGAGTATTTCCAGGCCCTGAGGTACCGAACCAACCTGCAGGAGAAGGACGATCGGATGATGTGTGCTGTCAGTACAGGTAAAGGTGATGGTGAGCTGACTGATGGCATGTGAGAGGAAACATCCAGTCGGTAATCCTTTCTGTTATCTGAACAACTTAAAGTAAGAAAGATAAATGGATAGCAGCTTCCTATGTTCATATTGCTGTGCCTTTGTTGAACAAATCTGGGTGCATGTGCTAAACACACTGTGAGAACCTGAGAGTCATCACGTCTGTGGTCTTTTGCTTCTGTTTGTAAAACCACACAGACAGCTTTCACTCTCACTCAGATCATTTCTGCTCGTCACTGACTCTTCGCTGGTTGGAAAAATGGCAGAAACAAACAGCGGTTTGCCTTCAGCAGGAGGAACAGGGACACATGCTCCTCCACCAGAGCCACAACAAAAAGTGGATGAGCTGTACTGGCTGCTGTCGGACAACCCACAGACATAAATCAACAGCAAAGTGAGAGATAAGAACAGTGACAGGTATGTCAGTCACTACTGATCCGTTAAAACAAATTCAAACCTCATCCCAACCAGAAAGAGACTCACAAAAAGTTGTGGCACACGTTACACTGAGTGACAGTCAGGTCATTTGATACACAGTTTTCTTTTTTTCTGCACTTCGGTCTGTGAATCTCTGTCCACAACACGAACGATTCCCAAGGTGTTTCAGCAACTATTAAAATGAGCTGAGGATGAGAACGATGAAGTTGGCACAATTTAAAGAATCAGCTGGTCTGAGGCAAAAACATTCAGAGGTTAATCTTGTCCAACACTCATGATGAACGTCCACTATCAGATATTCTGTGGTTGACCTGCTGCTGTTTAAACATTTATTATCTAGCTGTAAGTACTTTACACCTGCCAGAAAAAAAAAAAAAAATCATCTAAGTGTATGATTTCCTAGTTTCATTTTTGTATTCCTTTTTGTTTGTTGTCCGTCTTCAGTATGTTTAAACAGGAGTCGTAGTCAGACATGAAGAGACAGAAGTGTAACGTGAAGACAACATAAGTTAAATCCTCCTGCAGACATCTGACTTTAATGAACAACTGTGACAGCAAATTGCTCGACTTTTAATTGGAACGAAACCAACAAGTAACACTGGGTCACTATTCCTGGTACAGTACAAGATTAAGTTTGAAAACTTTTGACACTTTTACGACTGCTGCGTCGTTGGAAGAGCACACGAGGCTGAAGCCTTCTGTGAAATTTGTATCATCTCCGGACGCTCGACACAGACACCAAATAATTACATCAAAGGCCTTGTCGGCTGTATAAATGGTGTTATAACTCAAATCTAAGAGATACCAGATGTATTATTATTTTTTTGCCGCACTACGCTGTAGCTTGAAACAGCAGCAACAGAGTTACAGAGGGGCGGGTGATGCAATTTGGGGGATTTTATCTGGGCATGAGCAGACAAGACGGAGGAAAACAAGATAAATCAGAGGAGGGAAAATGAATTAGGGAGAGAGGGGGAGAGAGAGAGGGAGGAGGGGAGCGAATCACAGAGAGAGAGAGTTCTTATCTGGAGGCAGAGCACTCGCGTCTCACACTCCATCTCAGACTCAATCTACACCCAACATGCCGCCGCCCCGACGCACTCAAAATGACACACACACACACACACACACACACACACACACACACACACACACACTGCGAGACCTCCCGACTCTGAAGGTTTTCCTCTAATTTAAATGTCATAATTTCTCTGGATTATTGGGATATCTTAACATATATTAGCAATACATTAATGGAAGTTATAATTGTGTGAAAGCATTATTGAGGTTTTAGGAAAGCATGTTCGTCTCAGTACATCAAAGTATTCAGTGTTCCAGCTGGTACATATATCTGTTAGAGACAATCCTGTGATCCAGCAGATGTTTTTCTTTGGAACAACAGAACAGAATACAGAGTGATCTTAATTCTCAGAATTCGGACACACTCTCCACTGATCATTTAGGACGTTTTTTGCAAACTACATCTTAATTCTAACCATATGCAGTCATTTTGAATAAGAATATGGGGAACAATACAACATTACGTTTCGGTGAAGATACCAGAATGCCAACCAAAACCTTTCATGTTAATTGTGATGGTAAAATGATTAATTTTATCCAAAAGTCTTTTTTTCCAGGGATGTCCTGGCCCAACTTAAAGTTAAAAGTTGGCCCAATAGATGAGAATCATTAATACAATATGTAAAATCATGAATCAATGGCCAGTCAGACTAAGACAGT
The DNA here is from genome assembly GCF_900880675.1 of Sparus aurata. Lineage (NCBI taxonomy): Eukaryota > Metazoa > Chordata > Actinopteri > Spariformes > Sparidae > Sparus > Sparus aurata. Next base: position 3,393,925 of record NC_044204.1, on the reverse strand, counting down.
GCATTACATACATTGCATATAATTAAAAATAAACCTAAAAAGGAACCCTGTCCAAAAACTTCCCCCTGCCCCTCACCACCACAGGACGTGCACACAGAAATGCACACCAACATGTGATATCAACGGGCATATTAGCCAGATTTTCTGTGATTCATGCAGCAACACAAACAGTTTTGCAACAGAAATATAATTTGAAGTAGAGAACTTTTCGCCGCTTGGGTTTTCAGTCAGCCAAGACCATGGTGGTCCGGAGCCGTACAAGTTTGAGCCGTCGCCACCGACAGCCGGAGCTAAATCAGCCGGCTTAGAACATTGGGGGACAGGAGACGATGGGAACGTCTCTGAATGGATTGAATGACTAGATTCAAATTTTTTTTTGCTACTCATGTTCTGATACGCCTCTCCACAGTCTGTCGAGTCGGGAGGCGTTGGTTTTATAGAAGGTGGCGGGAGGAGGAGATGCTCACGAAAGCTGCCACCAGATATTTATAACAATGCATATTTATAACAATATGTAGAATTTAAATACTTTGTCCTATTGGGACCTGAATCATCACGACTGATTACCCATTAACATTGGTTTCCAGCTGAAGAAAAGTGGTGTAGGGGGTTAATTATTCTTTAAAGGGGCTCTATGCAGTTTCCCTGTAACAAATAAAAGTCACATTTACTCACCAAAACTTGTTGTGTGACTCCTCGAGGTCCAACAAATGTTTCAAGTACATTTACTTCTTCATAAAACCTTCACAAAGCACATTTTTAATGTACTTTATTTCAGCTTTACATCTAATCTGCTAGTTTACGGTCATCTTCTTTCTTGGCACATTGCAGCAAATATCAGCCTGTTCCACCAACTGTGAAACTGAGCAAAGTGGGACACTATTGGGAGAATTGTGTCTTCTTGCATCATCTATGATGAACAACACAAAGACCCACTCATAACAAAAAGCAACAACAACAACCACACAAAACAGAAACAGCTAAATCGTAAGCCTCGAGGTAAAAACTCCACAGGGAACCTTCATACAAAAAAAAAAAAGATTCAGATAGGAAATTTGGTTTATCTTGTGTAATTGGAAATAAAAATAAAACAGTTTTATATTCCACAGCAGGAGTATCGTTGGTGCCAAAACTCAGTTTTTACATTCACAATACACCAACACCAAAAAGTGAAATGAGGCTGAGCTTTACAAACACACCACGCTGCTAACACGAAAACAAACAAAAAACACTCATGTAGCCGAGAACATAAAATCCCGCTGCTTTGTTCTCAAATGAATTTCGGTGTCAAGTTCTCGTCAACTTTTTACAGACGAGCAAGAGAAACGTCCTGAGTGTAAACACCTCAACATGGCATGGATCATGTACGGCCCAGAACGTCACCGGAGAGGTGAACTCATCGCTGATGCTCTGTGGATTGGTACCAGACTACAGAGCAGCTGAGACTCCTCATCTCATCCTCAACATAAAGGTAGTACAACTTGCATTTGGTATTATCACCCTGTGTTGTATAGCCACAATTAAATGAAACTTTTGTCAGTTCTCTTTTGTGTCCTTCTTACCGACACACCAAGGACAGAATAAATCATTCTGTTGGTGCAGATTTCCCTCTAAATGGTTAAAAACATCCATAAAACCCAAAACAAAACATTATTTCAGGACTGTCAGTGACGGACTAACCGGTGAGAACTGAGATTTCTCTGCAGTGTGTCTGTGTGTGTACAAGTGGAGACTCTACCCTCATACATATATATGCGTACGTAGGTAGTACGAAACACAATGCATACAAGTTATGAACCCACACACGCACACTGAGTACATACTAACATATGCATGATGGCACATTAGCATGCAGTTTGCAGCGCCGCACCCACAGAGCCACTCAGACGTGTCAATCTCCCCTCCGAGCTTTTCAAGCCGCTTCAATTTCGTCTGATCTCAAAGATTTATGAATTTGGAAGTCAGCAGATAACACATCCCCTCATATCACCGTTAAGCCTGTCACAGCGCGGCGTCGGAGGGGTGAGAGGGGGGATGTTTTCCTCCCTTCATGAGCATGGATAAGCACGATGGCTGGAGAACGGGAGGCTGTCAGCCAATCAGAAGCTGTTGTTGCCACCGACTCTCTGGCTCAAGGCCGCAGATTCTTTCAGCTTTCGTAACAGCACTTTTCCCCCAAGTGTCCACCTGACACCGAGGAGAAAA